>NC_079894.1:24488592-24540771 GCF_024868665.1 Triplophysa rosa | reverse complement strand
AAGAGAGGAGAGGCACAGAATCCACGTTGCTTGAGGTCCAGTGTAAAGTTTCCACAGTCAGTGATGGTTTGGGGTGCCATGTCATCTGCTGGTGTTGGTCCACTGTGTTTTCTGAGGTCCAAGGTCAACGCAGCCGTATACCAGGAAGTTTTAGAGCACTTCATGCTTCCTGCTGCTGACCAACTTTATGGAGATGCAGATTTCATTTTCCAACAGGACTTGGCACCTGCACACAGTGCCAAAGCTACCAGTACCTGGTTTAAGGACCATGGTATCCCTGTTCTTAATTGGCCAGCAAACTCGCCTGACCTTAACCCCATAGAAAATCTATGGGGTATTGTGAAGAGGAAGATGCGATATGCCAGACCCAACAATGCAGAAGAGCTGAAGGCCACTATCAGAGCAACCTGGGCTCTCATAACACCTGAGCAGTGCCACAGACTGATCGACTCCATGCCACGCCGCATTGCTGCAGTAATTCAGGCAAAAGGAGCCCCAACTAAGTATTGAGTGCTGTACATGCTCATACTTTTCATGTTCATACTTTTCAGGTGGCCAAGATTTCTAAAAATCCTTTCTTTGTATTGGTCTTAAGTAATATTCTTATTTTCTGAGATACTGAATTTGGGATTTTCATTAGTTGTCAGTTATAATCATCAAATTAAAAGAAATAAACATTTGAAATTTGTCTGTGTGTAATGAATTAATATAATATACAAGTTTCACTTTTTGAATGGAATTAGTGAAATAAATCAACTTTTTGATGATATTCTAATTATATGACCAGCACCTGTAAGTGCTCGGGACACACTTGACTTGGCAAAACAAGGTGGCGACATGTCCCACTCGTCCCACCTGCAAATTATGCCTCAGTGTGAGACACAAGTCTCAACTTCAGGACCGCTAAAGGTTGTAACACGTTATGGACATTTGTGAGTTAAAATGCCCTCTTTCGAATTCTACAGATTCTCTGTAATACTGTCGATAGTGTCCATGCGCTGTGTCCTATGCACATTTAGAAAGAAAATAACATGCTTATAATAACAAATCAACCACGCATACGTGCGCAATGATATGAGTCTGCTTATATGCAATTACCAGAGTGCACATCTGAGGCGGCGACACGTTGTATATTGGTCCATATGTTACTTATCAAATACATCATTTTATTATATTATCAATCACGCAAATTCATTTTAACAATGCTACTAGGCATTTTTTAAAAACTTATCAACCTTTTTATTCAGGTGAGGAAGATGGCGTTTTGCGTGGCTTTTGCGCGTTGTCATGCCTATATGCCACTGCAGAGGAATATTTCAGTATTAATGTTAACGAGTAATCGATTAATTGATCATTGATGTAAATGAAAATCGATTATGGGAATTTGTCTAAATTGACATCCCTACCCTGGAGGCTTGCATTTTTCTCATAATCAGATTTACTGTATGCAAGGCCTTTATAGATGCTTTGGCCTGATTTTTCTCAAACGTGTAGATGCACGCCAGACTTGTTTTGCTTCAGCGGGTAAAGGAATGGACTGACTGAGACCAAAACTTACTTTACAACTTTGTGTCTCTGAAAAAGCATGTGCAAAACTTAATGTGTGCTGTGTTTTATAAACAAGGTTCTTTATGATTAAATGCCTGACTAATACAAGACATAAATGATAAGATTTTATCAGTGAATCTCACTTCAGAATCACTTTCATAATCTGCTGGCTCTGGATTCTGGCTCTGGACTTGACTTTAAAGTTCTTTTAATTACTTATAAAGCCTTAAACGGTTTAGCCCCTACCTACATAACAGAGCTTCTACCACACTACAACCCATCACGCTCTCTAAGATCTCAAAACTCCAGACTTTTGATAACACCTAGAATAACTAAATCCACCAAAGGGGGTAGAGCTTTCTCATACGTAGCACCTAAACTCTGGAATAGCCTCCCCGATACTATTCGAGGGTCAGACACACTCTCCCAATTTAAATCTAGATTAAAGACACATCTTTTCAGCCAAGCATTCACTAACACATAGCTAATGAACAGCAGCTACGCTAATTATTCTCTTTCTGTTTCTGCCCTCGCCTCGGGATGCCCATCCCGAGGTAGGGAGAGATTCCGCCAGGCCCAGATGAACGTCATATGCCCATNCCACAACTAGAGATTACGCCAGCTACATCGGAAAATCCCGTGCCATCCTCCTGCGAGAGCCTGCGGACTGACTGACCATCCAGCTCCATCCAAGGCAATTCCATCACCACCCAAGAAAAAGGCGACCATCTGGCCGGCCCAGCTCAGACAATTCCATCCCCAACCGAGAGCAAAGACGGACTACCTGTCACATAAATGCTAAATTTACAATACTTGGTATTTAATGCTAAACTTACATCACACGACAGCAGTTTGAAGTTATGGCTGCACTCAGTGACTTTGATTGGAGGTAGCTGGGTGGGTGTTGTAGGGAGTGGGGGGGCTTGTTGGTTGTGGTTCGGGGCGTTTCATTTGTTGGGACTGTGTGGGTCTGGTCTGGTTGGTCTTGTTTTGTGGTCGATGTCGGACAACAGAGGAATAAAGTTAATTATGCCATTACTACTTTTCCCTGGTTGTTCCTCTGTTGTCTGTTGTTGATCCGGAATGGACCGGGTTGGACCTGCACGGTTTCGGCGGGTGGGGCTTCCTGGGTCGCGGCTCGTGGGCTCTCCCTGTTCTTCGTGGACGTTGCTCGGTGGCTTTGGTCGGGGTCACTGAGTGCAGCTATGACACGTCAGAGGAGATCTGGCCCTCCCGGCTGAGCCTGGTTTCTCCCGAGGTTTTTTTTTCTCCATTATTCACATTGGAGTTTGGGTTCCTCGCCACAGCAGAGCAGTGCAGTGTTGGCTTGCTCACCGGGAGACTGCATTTATTTATTATATTATTTATTATAATGATCTTGCTTGGTCTATAAAAACCATGCACTGTGCTGTGTTTTACCTTTCTGTGTTTTTCTTATTTGCTCCTGTAAAGCTGCTTTGGAACAATGCACATTGTGAAAAGCGCTATATAAATAAAATTGAATTGAATTGAAATTTTGAATTTAAACCACTACATGAGCAAGACTGTAATTAGGGATGCACCGAATGTTCGGCCACCGAAATATTCGGCCGAAAATAGCAAAAAACGCATGTTCGGTATTCGGCCGAATATGTGAAATGGCCGAATAATTTTACCGAACATGACTCGAGAAACGATCAACTAGCAACCAGCGCAGAGAGAGAGAGAGAGAGAGAGAGAGAGAGAGAGAGGAGAGAGACGTGCGCTTTATTAATGCCGCAAACATTTTGGCAGTGTGTGTGTGGAGCATTTTAAGGTGTCAGAGAAAGACAAAGCACGGGACTTGCCGCACGGAAGTAAATTTCCGAATGAAAGCGTCTTTACCGGTCGGTAACTTGTGGCTATTTCAGACGGGAGCGGGCTGTCTGACAGTAGCCCGCCGCTCGCGACATCCTTTGACATCATACAGTGGTCGCGCGCACACAGTTCCCTGTACTAAACAACTTGTCAAAGTATGTTCTGTGCATCCCGGCCACGAGTGCACCAGAGAACAGTCAGCTTTTGTGGGCGGAGTTTGAGGAGAGACGTGAACTGATTGGTTGTCAGTCAGCATCAGTCAGAATAGTTGCGTTCGATGTTTTTTTTTCTTACAATCATTTTGCAACGTAGCCTATAATAATCCAACAGTTTTAGTTTATTCGTATTTTTAGTTTATAGCCTAATGTGGAATGACACTTTTTAATGAAGTGTTTTGTTGTAGGGGTACAGAGTAACTTACATTACATTCTTTTACAGTCAGTTAAGGCCTAATTAATATAGGCTATTAAATTTTTTGTTTTAATGTATTTTGTTTTGCTCAATTTTATATTAAGTTGTATTGTATTTTATTGAAAAGCAAGACAAATTTTTAAAAGCAAATTTTGACTATTCAGTTTGTGCAATAGTGAAAAAATAGCTTAATAAATAGAAGAAATGCAAAAACCATATTCGGTGTTCGGTATTATTCGGCCTTCGGCCAAGTGTTTCACATCATGTTCGGCTTCGGCTTCGGCCAAGAATGTTAGATTCGGTGCATCCCTACTTAAATTACAAATTTTATGAAATAATTGTCCAACAAATAACACCAATTTAACTATAAGATCCATTAGCTGACTAAAGTGGAATGTTTGGTAACATTTTCTGCATAGCATTATGCATTACGAAACTTGCTATGCAATATATGTGAACTGACTTGAAATCACAATTTCCTTCACAGAATTTCTTGGTAAAGTCATGCAAGTCAACGAAGTAATTTGATTTAAATTAAAATATTTATACATCATGTACTTGCTGTACTGCTCTTTGTTTACATTTACTAGGGATGCACCGAAACGAAAATTCTTGGCCGAAGCCGAACATGATGGCCGAAACACTTGGCTGAAGGCTGAATAATACCGAACACCGAACATGGTTTTTTGCATTTCTTCTATTTATTAAGCCATTTTTTCACTATTGCACAAACTGAATAGTCAAAATGTGCTTTTTATAATTTGTCTTGTTTTTCAATAAAATACAATACAACTTAATATAAAATTGAGCAAAACAAAGTAAATTCAAACTAAAAACTGAGCCATCTCCCTTCATGAATAGCCTGTATTAATTAGGCCTATAACTGACTGCTAAAAGAATGTAATGTAAGTTACTCTGTACCCCTACAACAAAACAGTTCTTTAAAAACTGTCAGTCTACTGACAGGGGCTACTGTCAGACAGCCCGCTTCCGTCTGAAGTAAAGTTACCGACCGGTAAAGACGCTTTCATTTGGAAATTTACTTCTGTGCGGCAAGTCCCGTGCTGTGTCTTTCTCTGACACTTTAAAATGCTCCACACACACACACACACACACACACACACACACACACGCACACGCGCACACGCACACGCACACACACACACGCACACGCGCACGCACACACACATGCACGCACTGCCAAAATGTTTGCGGCAGTAATAAAGCGCACGCATTTCTCTCTCTCTTTCTCTGCGCTAGTTGCTGCTTGATCGTTTCACGAGTCATGTTCGGTAAAATTTATTCGGCCAATTCACATATTCAGCCGAACACAGAACTTGCGTTTTTTGCTATATTCGGCCTAACATTTTCGGTGGCCGACAGAGGTGGGTAGTAACGCGCTACATTTACTTCGTTACATTTACTTGAGTAACATTTTGGAAAATATGTACTTTTTAAGTAAAATTAAAAGTGTGTACTTTTACTCTTACTTGAGTAAATTTCTAATAGAAAATCTGTACTTTTACTTCGTTACATAACTTACATTGCGTGACGTTCCTTCGTTCCTTCATTTTAAAATATGCTTTTTAAAACGCGTTGTTTATTTCAAGGTTGTCGTCTCTTTTTACGGGCATTCCCGAGTGATCGATTCTTTTGAGTCGATTCTTTTGAAAGCATTAATTGAACAATGGGCAAAACCATTTGAATAGGCTAATGAATCAGTTCAAATGATTTGCTCAGTTCGCAGCACGATCTGAATCATCTGAAGCGGCGGATTACTCACTCCTCGTAGCGCGAAACTTAAGAACACGCAGAACACAGAGAGAGTTGGATGAAGTGGATATTTATCTATATCTCTATACAATCAAAACTGCAAATGTGTCATATTGTTTGCCAGCGATGATAAATGCCCGCCATATGCGCGCACCCGTGCGACCTGTTCGTCAGACACCGCAACATGCGCGTTACCTGTCAGACACAGAGACGTGGGCTTGCAGAAATATACATTTGAAGAACAGAAGGAAGAAAACTTGTTGATGGGCGTGTGGTTCACTGTTTACTGTTTGTTTACAAGTAAGAGCGTTTCACAACACACACGTGACACAACACGAGAAAACATGAGCTTTGTTCAAAAATGTGTATTTCATTTAAGAGAGCACTGCAGATGTTCTAGATCATCTTAGGAAATGCTCTGAGTTTAGTTCATGCTTTAGTTTGACATGGTCTATTATTCTAAATAAGTTGTGTAAACTACATTGACATCAGGACTAGATGAAATTTACAGAAATGCTTGTCTCTTCTGTGTTTGTCTATTCTTTAGTCTCTCTAGTATATTGCAAAGATATCTGCTTATGATAATAAAAATATTTATTAAAATATTGGCGTTAATATTAATTTTATGTAGTCTTTATGTAGGCCTATATAATCAGATACAAAGTAACTAAGTAACTAGCTACTTGAGTAGTTTTATCATTGCATACTTTTTTACTTTTACTCAAGTAGTTTTTAAAATAGTGACTTTTACTTTTACTTGAGTAACAATTTCTCTAGTTACTTGTACTTTTACTTGAGTAAAGATTTTGGCTACTCTACCCACCTCTGGTGGCCAAACATTCGGTGCATCCCTAACATTTACATGTATTCATTTTCTTACCAGGCGTGTTCCTCGGGAAAAGAACCCAAAACCTTTGTGGTTTTAATGTGACGCTCTATCAGACAAACAACATTACAGCTGACCAGAAACAACCGAGGTGTGTATCTGCTGCTAGAAACTAAAGTGTGTTAAAGGCCAATAAACGACATTTAAACTATTACCCACATGTTGGCCAAGACTGCATGCAATGAGTTGTGATGCTACAATGCCATGTTACTTCCAGTATATAACAACAACCTGATAATTTCTAACAATAAACTATTACTTGTTACTATTACGCCTACTTGTAGGTCGCTTTTGATAAAAGCGTCTGCCAAATGAATAAATGTAATGTAAATGTATTAGAAAGTTCACAATATAGGCTACTATAAAATAATTCATAATATGATGAATCCATTAAGTCAACTTTCAGCCCTGCTGAAAAAAACACAAAAACTTCTAATGTACTTAATGGTCATAATGGTAAATATACTGGTTTAATGGAAATCATAATGAAATCATGGTCTATTTGGGTCTCTATTGGTAATGTGTTGGGTTCAACTGGTTATATGGCAGTAGGCAGATGGGAAATCCTACTGGAAAGAAGCCCAAACACACAGCATAAAGGAATGTTGCAATGGTTTAAATGGTAAACAACTGATGCTTTATAATATTATTTGTAATCCAATTGTTTTTCAACAAGTTAGTAATTACTGTAAAAAACTAATACTAAAACAAATCTATGGAACAATTATTTACAAAAAACCACCCACCTCACGAACACGTAACTAACGTTAGACAAACTTCAGAAATGCTATCAAAGCAACTCACTTTGTTTTAAGACACCGCAAAACTTTGATCTCGACGCAACAGGTGTGCGTTCAGTTTATACACATTTAAAAACAACAACAAAAGTGCCTTTCATGAGTCGTGTGATATATTATTTGTTTGTTTGTTTGTTTTGGTCGTAAAATACTTTCAGATTGACGCTCGTGTGAAACTCACCTGACTCGCTTTATAAAACTGCTTCTTGAGTCCAGCGACAGACATCTTCGCGTCGTCTCTTTAATCGGTGACTGAGATGATTTAATTCACCAACTTTTTTAAAATGAAACTGTTTGCTTCCAAAGAGCTCTGAACTATTGCTTCTTCCTGCTCAGTCAGAGTTGAACCTGCCAAGCTCAATGCGCGTCACAGCCCATCTGCAGGGCGACGCGACGCAAGCCAAACGCTGCCATAATCAAGGAAGCGGCCCTGAAGCGTCGCGTACAAAAATGAGCATTCTGATTGGTCAAATGAGTTAACTCTTTGAAACGTCAGGAGTAAATCTGTCACTTTAAATTATTTTGTAATGCATTTATAGTTCACATGATATATTATTTAATGTGCACTTTAAACCCAAACACAGATGGGGAGCTTTCTGGTGAATTGCGTCATAGATTGATAGAAACTAACTTCCGGGTCAACGTTTATTGTGTGTGGTGTTGCCATGGTACATTGTTTTTGTCAATTAAATCTTTAAATACACCCTTTTGTGTGTTGGCATTGATTGACTTTAGTCATTTTGAGAACGCAAAAATTATATTTCCTAAACAAATGATAAAAAACACCTGTTATTCTCCTATAGTTTTTTAGACTTTACTGTGTAAAAAAAGAGAAATATTAATACTTAATCAATATTTAATAATGATCCCATTTATCATAGCATCTAAGACGAATCAGTAATATTTAATGCTGGTGTAATTCTAAGACACATATTTAGGCTGCATCAAAAGGACATAGGACATCATAAATTAAAATTTGAAGAGTTTGGCTCCAAAATGACATAACTCCGTCAAACTGCAGTTGGTTTGTTTTGATTTAAGCCATAATAACTAAAAAACACAGCTAACTAGCACAATAAAACACAATAAAAACACGATAACATAATTAAAAATATATATTTTCATAATATTTTTTTTAATATGGGGTTATCTCATTTTGGAACATTTTTTTTCAAATAAAGGCCTACTGTATATGTAAATATATAAATACAACCCACAAGAGAGAATGGCATTTGTTTTCAAAGAATAAAATCCATCTTTAGTTTTTATTTATTTCATTTTCTCTTATATTCTATGTATAATTCAGGCTGAAAGAACCTGTTAAAGTAAATTATCAGAAAGAGGAAAGGTCTTAGACACTTTGTGATCGACATTCACAATATATATATATATATATATATTTAAATATAGCTACAGGACACAGTGATCAAGAACACAGGTCTCCTATTCGGTGCAAAGTGTGTATGTCTGTGTGTGCGTATAACATGGTGTGTGTATGTGTATATAGTCGGCAGAGGATACTGGTTGAGACAGAGACCAGCTATCTCCCTGAGAATAGATCTTTTTTTGTGATACACAGAGAAGAAACACTGCTTCTACAAAAAAAAAACGAAATAAGCATGGAACCATATAAATTGTTGTACACAGTGACTGAATGAGACAACACATTTCATCCAAACAGAAAGGCATGCATCAAAGGCCTAGAGTTTGGGATTGTCAAAACATCACGTTTCAAAATACATTACATAGACAGAATTTATATATTTATGAACCACTCCTTTCTAAACCCCGCTTAAAGTTTCCTGAATATGGTTGGGCAGACATAAATATGACAGATTTTCTCTCTTTCTCTCATCATATCTTTCCATCTTCATCTAGAATGATCATTCATTTGAGATTTACCTAAAACCATTTGCACAGATATATATAGTAGTACTATAGTGTTACTACTGTATATAGTTGTACTATAAGCAATATTGTGAACCTTGTCTCACAGGAGTAGCTAAGACCTGTCAAATCTGCACAAGCAGGTAACAATGGAAGGACAAGATCCCTGCCAAAAAAATGGACAAAGGAAAGGTGATCAATAATTTACAAAATAATACAACAGAAACCAATATCTGTTCCTTCTACTTGCTGGACTGAGATCTCCTTGACATTCTGAATCTCTTGCTCTGTTTTTCGATCTGTGCAGAAACGTACAGTGTCCAAAGGTTTAAAGATCACCAGGTGATCCTACAAGACACTTCATCACCAGACTGAGATTGTGAAGTTCATTCCAGAAAACACTGTTTCATCCAACTTGGCTCGGAAAAATGTCCGTCTCCTTGGAGAACGTTTTCCAGAACATTTCTGGAGGGCAGCTGGCAAGGTCCATCCAAAATAAAGCGGGTGGAAGTCTGTCCATGCACACGCTGTTAAAAGTCCTGGTTTGCTCGTCGTTTAACATTCTCATCTCCAGTAAACCTGCTCCACCTTTCCTCTCTTTCTCAAATAATATGCTAATGTATATACATTCCTATTCAAAATAATTTTAAAATGACCATATAAATTAAACGAACACTAATTTCTCTTTCTTTTTTAGTGGCTTTTACAAGGGAAAGGGTTGTGGGACTGAGGTTTCTCATTGCGTTAAAATGATACAAATTAAATAAAAAAAGGAGCAAAATGTGCATGTGTGGGTGGAATAACTGCTCTGAATATTGTGTTAGACAAAATATTACAATCATGGAAAAGTTTGCAAACTCCTCATACTTGGAACTTCCATCACTGAACAGACTTGACTTCTGTCCTGACAACCTTGTTTGTTTTTTTCTTATAAAACATAAAGAGGTATTCATTCACTTAAATGTGAAAGTTATGATTGTGTGCAGCTGGTTTTCTTTATTGTAAAAAAAGGAGTTCACAAACTTTTGGCCATGACTGTACATCTGTAGAATTACCAGGCTGATGGTTAAAAACAAAACTGACTGAACTACTTTCTATTGCACATTAGAAAATGGTTCAGCAGACTTGTGCTTTCAAGTACATCGAAATAGCTTTAAGGAAATATTTCAGGTTAAATACTAGTTGGACTGCACAGAAAATAATCAGATTCACTCACATTTAATAAAAAAGGGACAAACAAACAAACAAAAAGTAACAAAAAATCCACCCTTTGTCCATTTAAAAAGCTGCAACCTGTCACTTTTTAGTTAAAAATAAAGCAGAGAAATACTGAATGTACATAAAAATCAGAGTTTAAAACTTACTCCAATGCACAACGGTAAGCTTATAGTGATTTTAAATTTGAGCTGTTGGGTTGGATTTCTCTGGAAATGTCACTGTGACATAATTTGCTTCAAGATGGCGCCGCGGATGGCTGCCTCGGTTTGGAGTGCTCTAGTACTTATGTCTTTTTTGTTTGTTTTTCCTGTTTTAAGCTACTCTTCTTTAATCACTTTTACCAGGGACGAATTGCTTAACATTAAGCAATGCCCTTCTATCAATGTTTTCCCTAATTTTGAAAATTCAGACGTCTTACTAGACATTTTACTCGGAGGAGCGGCAGCCCTGTACAAACGCTCTAAAAGACGCAAGCGGGGAAAGCGAGCGGGTGCGCTCGTCAGACTCCGACGACGCGGATTTAGGACCCCGCTGCCGAGTATACACCTGGCGAATGTCCGCTCCCTTACCAACAAAACGGACGAAATACTCTTACTCACCAGGACAAACAAAGATTTTTCCAACTCCGCTGCGCTGTGTTTCACAGAAACATGGCTCAATGACACCATACCGGACAGCGCGTTACATCTGCCGGGTTTTCAGCTAACTGCAAACCTTTTTATTCGCCACGCGAGTTTTCCTCGTTTATTCTCGTGAATGTTTACATTCCTCCACATGCTTGTGCGAGCGCGGCGCTGCAACAGCTGGCGGATTACATCACTGACACGGAGCAGCAACACCCGGATTCTCTTATTATTATTATTGGGGACTTTAACAGAGCAAACCTCTCCCGTGAGCTGCCAAAATACAGGCAGCATATCACATGCCCCACCAGAGACAGCAACATTCTGGATCACTGTTACACCACAATACGGGATGCATACCACTCTGTTCCCAGAGCAGCTCTGGGTCTCTCTGATCATTGCCTGGTTCATCTTCTTCCGACCTACAGACAGAAGCTTAAATCTGCCAAGCCTGTAGCAAGAACAGCAAAGAGATGGAGCAGCGAAACAGAGCGGGCCTTACAAGCCTGTTTCGACTGCACGGATTGGAGTGTCTTTGAAGCTGCAGCCACTGATCTGGATGAGTTAACTGACACAGTGACATCCTACATCAGCTTCTGTGAGGACATGTGTATTCCCACCAGGACTCGCTTAACATACAACAATGACAAACCATGGTTTACAATGAAACTGAGACAGCTTCGTCAGGCCAAAGAAGATGCTTACAGAAGTGGGGACAAAGTCTTGTATAATCAGGCCAAAAACACACTGACAAAGGAGATAAGAGCAGCTAAGAGAAGCTACTCTGAAAAGCTGAAGAACCAGTTTTCAACCAACGACCCTGCATCAGTGTGGAAAGGCCTGAAAGACATTACCAACTACAAGCCATCATCCCCTCAGTCTATGGGTAATCAACGACTGGCTGACGACCTGAACGACTTCTATTGTCGTTTTGAAATGCAGAGTCTCACCCTTCACACCCGCCCTGACCCTATCTCTGCTATACCATTAACACCTCCTCTTGACATTCAACCTGCACTTAAGATCTGCGAAGAGGATGTTTGCCAGCTTTTCCGCAAACAAAAGATCAGAAAAGCACCAGGCCCAGACAATGTCTCACCCTCCTGCCTGAAAGTCTGTGCGGAGCAGCTGTCGCCCATCTTCACTAATATTTTTAACAGATCTTTGGAGCAGTGTGAAGTCCCTTCATGCTTCAAACGCTCCACCATCATCCCTGTACAGAAGAAACCCAAAATATCTGGACTTAATGACTACAGGCCTGTTGCTTTAACATCTGTGGTCATGAAGTCATTTGAGAGACTTGTACTGGCCCACCTGAAGGACATCACCAGACCACTTCTTGATCCCCTCCAGTTTGCTTACCGAGCAAACAGGTCTGTGGACGATGCAGTAAACATGGGACTGCATTACATCCTACAACACCTAGACAGACCAGGGACTTACGTCAGGATCCTGTTTGTAGACTTCAGCTCGGCCTTCAACACCATAATCCCAGACCTCCTCCTGCCCAAGCTTACCCAGCTCTCTGTGCCAACCTCTACCTGTCAGTGGATTATTAACTTCCTGTCGAACAGGCAGCAGCTAGTGAGGTTGGGAAAATTTAAATCCAGCACATGTACCATCAGCACCGGAGCTCCTCAAGGATGTGTTCTTTCTCCACTGCTATTTTCACTCTACACAAACGAATGCACCTCTACAGACCCTTCTGTCAAACTCCTGAAGTTTGCAGATGACACCACAGTCATTGGCCTTATTCAAGATGGTGATGAATCTGCCTACAGAAAGGAGGTTGCTCAGCTGGCTGCCTGGTGTAGTCAAAACAACCTAGAGCTGAATGCATTCAAGACAGTGGAGATGATAGTGGATTTCAGAAGGAACCCTCCATCACTTCCTCCCCTCACCATCCTGGACAGCACTGTGGATACTGTGGAGTCATTCAGGTTCCTGGGCTCCACCATCTCTCAGGACCTGAAGTGGGAGTCCCACATAGACTCCATTGTAAAGAAGGCCCAGCAGAGGTTATACTTCCTCCGTCAATTGAGGAAGTTCAACCTACCACAGGAGCTACTGACCCAGTTCTACTCAGTGGTCATCGAATCTGTTCTGTGCACTTCAATTACTGTTTGGTATGGCTCGGCCACCAAATCAGACCTACGAAGACTACAACGGACAGTTCGTAGTGCTGAGAAAATTATTGGTGCTCCTCTGCCCACACTTCAGGACCTGTACGATTCCAGAGTGAAAAACAGGGCAAGAAAAATCATCATTGACTCCACACACCCAGCACACAAACTCTTTGATCTGCTGCCCTCTGGCCGGCGCTTTAGAGCACCAAACACCAGGACTTCCAGACACAGAAGCAGCTTCTTCCCCCAGGCAATCTCCTCCTTGTAGGGAGTGGGGGGGCTTGTTGGTTGTGGTTCGGGGCGTTTCATTTGTTGGGACTGTGTGGGTCTGGTCTGGTTGGTCTTGTTTTGTGGTCGATGTCGGACAACAGAGGAATAAAGTTAATTATGCCATTACTACTTTTCCCTGGTTGTTCCTCTGTTGTCTGTCGTTGATCGCGGAATGGGACCGGGTTGGACCTGCACGGTTTCGGCGGGTGGGGCTTCCTGGGTCGCGGCTCGTGGGCTCTCCCTGTTCTTCGTGGACGTTGCTCGGTGGCTTTGGTCGGGGTCACTGAGTGCAGCTATGACACGTCAGAGGAGATCTGGCACTCCCGGCTGAGCCTGGTTTCTCCCGAGGTTTTTTTTCTCCATTATTCAGCATTGGAGTTTGGGTTCCTCGCCACAGCAGAGCAGTGCAGTGTTGGCTTGCTCACCGGGAGACTGCATTTATTTATTCATTTATTATTATAATGATCTTGCTTGGTCTATAAACACCATGCACTGTGCTGTGTTTTACCTTTCTGTGTTTTTCTTATTTGCTCCTGTAAAGCTGCTTTGGAACAATGCACATTGTGAAAAGCGCTATATAAATAAAATTGAATTGAATTGAATTGAATTTAAACCACTACATGAGCAAGACTGTAAATTACAAATTTTATGAAATAATTGTCCAACAAATAACACCAATTTAACTATAAGATCCATTAGCTGACTAAAGTGGAATGTTTGGTAACATTTTCTGCATAGCATTATGCATTACGAAACTTGCTATGCAATATATGTGAACTGACTTGAAATCACAATTTCCTTCACAGAATTTCTTGGTAAAGTCATGCAAGTCAACGAAGTAATTTGATTTAAATTAAAATATTTATACATCATGTACTTGCTGTACTGCTCTTTGTTTACATTTACTAGGGATGCACCGAAACGAAAATTCTTGGCCGAAGCCGAACATGATGGCCGAAACACTTGGCTGAAGGCTGAATAATACCGAACACCGAACATGGTTTTTTGCATTTCTTCTATTTATTAAGCCATTTTTTCACTATTGCACAAACTGAATAGTCAAAATGTGCTTTTTATAATTTGTCTTGTTTTTCAATAAAATACAATACAACTTAATATAAAATTGAGCAAAACAAAGTAAATTCAAACTAAAAACTGAGCCATCTCCCTTCATGAATAGCCTGTATTAATTAGGCCTATAACTGACTGCTAAAAGAATGTAATGTAAGTTACTCTGTACCCCTACAACAAAACAGTTCTTTAAAAACTGTCAGTCTACTGACAGGGGCTACTGTCAGACAGCCCGCTTCCGTCTGAAGTAAAGTTACCGACCGGTAAAGACGCTTTCATTTGGAAATTTACTTCTGTGCGGCAAGTCCCGTGCTGTGTCTTTCTCTGACACTTTAAAATGCTCCACACACACACACACACACACACACACACACACACACGCACACGCGCACACGCACACGCACACACACACACGCACACGCGCACGCACACACACATGCACGCACTGCCAAAATGTTTGCGGCAGTAATAAAGCGCACGCATTTCTCTCTCTCTTTCTCTGCGCTAGTTGCTGCTTGATCGTTTCACGAGTCATGTTCGGTAAAATTTATTCGGCCATTTCACATATTCAGCCGAACACTGAACTTGCGTTTTTTGCTATATTCGGCCTAACATTTTCGGTGGCCGACAGAGGTGGGTAGTAACGCGCTACATTTACTTCGTTACATTTACTTGAGTAACATTTTGGAAAATATGTACTTTTTAAGTAAAATTAAAAGTGTGTACTTTTACTCTTACTTGAGTAAATTTCTAATAGAAAATCTGTACTTTTACTTCGTTACATAACTTACATTGCGTGACGTTCCTTCGTTCCTTCATTTTAAAATATGCTTTTTAAAACGCGTTGTTTATTTCAAGGTTGTCGTCTCTTTTTACGGGCATTCCCGAGTGATCGATTCTTTTGAGTCGATTCTTTTGAAAGCATTAATTGAACAATGGGCAAAACCATTTGAATAGGCTAATGAATCAGTTCAAATGATTTGCTCAGTTCGCAGCACGATCTGAATCATCTGAAGCGGCGGATTACTCACTCCTCGTAGCGCGAAACTTAAGAACACGCAGAACACAGAGAGAGTTGGATGAAGTGGATATTTATCTATATCTCTATACAATCAAAACTGCAAATGTGTCATATTGTTTGCCAGCGATGATAAATGCCCGCCATATGCGCGCACCCGTGCGACCTGTTCGTCAGACACCGCAACATGCGCGTTACCTGTTAGACACGTGACGTGGGCCTGCAGAAATATACATTTGAAGAACAGAAGGAAGAAAACGTGTTGATGGGCGTGTGGTTCACTGTTTACTGTTTGTTTACAAGTAAGAGCGTTTCACAACACACACGTGACACAGCACGAGAAAACATGAGCTTTGTTCAAAAATGTGTATTTCATTTAAGAGAGCACTGCAGATGTTCTACATCATCTTAGGAAATGCTCTGAGTTTAGTTAATGCTTTAGTTTGACATGGTCTATTATTCTAAATAAGTTGTGTAAACTACATTGACATCAGGACTAGATGACATTTACAGAAATGCTTGTCTCTTCTGTGTTTGTCTATTCTTTAGTCTCTCTAGTATATTGCAAAGATATCTGCTTATGATAATAAAAATATTTATTAAAATATTGGCGTTAATATTAATTTTATGTAGTCTTTATGTAGGCCTATATAATCAGATACAAAGTAACTAAGTAACTAGCTACTTGAGTAGTTTTATCATTGCATACTTTTTTACTTTTACTCAAGTAGTTTTTAAAATAGTGACTTTTACTTTTACTTGAGTAACAATTTCTCTAGTTACTTGTACTTTTACTTGAGTAAAGATTTTGGCTACTCTACCCACCTCTGGTGGCCAAACATTCGGTGCATCCCTAACATTTACATGTATTCATTTTCTTACCAGGCGTGTTCCTCGGGAAAAGAACCCAAAACCTTTGTGGTTTTAATGTGACGCTCTATCAGACAAACAACATTACAGCTGACCAGAAACAACCGAGGTGTGTATCTGCTGCTAGAAACTAAAGTGTGTTAAAGGCCAATAAACGACATTTAAACTATTACCCACATGTTGGCCAAGACTGCATGCAATGAGTTGTGATGCTACAATGCCATGTTACTTCCAGTATATAACAACAACCTGATAATTTCTAACAATAAACTATTACTTGTTACTATTACGCCTACTTGTAGGTCGCTTTTGATAAAAGCGTCTGCCAAATGAATAAATGTAATGTAAATGTATTAGAAAGTTCACAATATAGGCTACTATAAAATAATTCATAATATGATGAATCCATTAAGTCAACTTTCAGCCCTGCTGAAAAAAACACAAAAACTTCTAATGTACTTAATGGTCATAATGGTAAATATACTGGTTTAATGGAAATCATAATGAAATCATGGTCTATTTGGGTCTCTATTGGTAATGTGTTGGGTTCAACTGGTTATATGGCAGTAGGCAGATGGGAAATCCTACTGGAAAGAAGCCCAAACACACAGCATAAAGGAATGTTGCAATGGTTTAAATGGTAAACAACTGATGCTTTATAATATTATTTGTAATCCAATTGTTTTTCAACAAGTTAGTTATTACTGTAAAAAACTAATACTAAAACAAATCTATGGAACAATTATTTACAAAAAACCACCCACCTCACGAACACGTAACTAACGTTAGACAAACTTCAGAAATGCTATCAAAGCAACTCACTTTGTTTTAAGACACCGCAAAACTTTGATCTCGACGCAACAGGTGTGCGTTCAGTTTATACACATTTAAAAACAACAACAAAAGTGCCTTTCATGAGTCGTGTGATATATTATTTGTTTGTTTGTTTGTTTTGGTCGTAAAATACTTTCAGATTGACGCTCGTGTGAAACTCACCTGACTCGCTTTATAAAACTGCTTCTTGAGTCCAGCGACAGACATCTTCGCGTCGTCTCTTTAATCGGTGACTGAGATGATTTAATTCACCAACTTTTTTAAAATGAAACTGTTTGCTTCCAAAGAGCTCTGAACTATTGCTTCTTCCTGCTCAGTCAGAGTTGAACCTGCCAAGCTCAATGCGCGTCACAGCCCATCTGCAGGGCGACGCGACGCAAGCCAAACGCTGCCATAATCAAGGAAGCGGCCCTGAAGCGTCGCGTACAAAAATGAGCATTCTGATTGGTCAAATGAGTTAACTCTTTGAAACGTCAGGAGTAAATCTGTCACTTTAAATTATTTTGTAATGCATTTATAGTTCACATGATATATTATTTAATGTGCACTTTAAACCCAAACACAGATGGGGAGCTTTCTGGTGTATTGCGTCATAGATTGATAGAAACTAACTTCCGGGTCAACGTTTATTGTGTGTGGTGTTGCCATGGTACATTGTTTTTGTCAATTAAATCTTTAAATACACCCTTTTGTGTGTTGGCATTGATTGACTTTAGTCATTTTGAGAACGCAAAAATTATATTTCCTAAACAAATGATAAAAAACACCTGTTATTCTCCTATAGTTTTTTAGACTTTACTGTGTAAAAAAAGAGAAATATTAATACTTAATCAATATTTAATAATGATCCCATTTATCATAGCATCTAAGACGAATCAGTAATATTTAATGCTGGTGTAATTCTAAGACACATATTTAGGCTGCATCAAAAGGACATAGGACATCATAAATTAAAATTTGAAGAGTTTGGCTCCAAAATGACATAACTCCGTCAAACTGCAGTTGGTTTGTTTTGATTTAAGCCATAATAACTAAAAAACACAGCTAACTAGCACAATAAAACACAATAAAAACACGATAACATAATTAAAAATATATATTTTCATAATATTTTTTTTAATATGGGGTTATCTCATTTTGGAACATTTTTTTTCAAATAAAGGCCTACTGTATATGTAAATATATAAATACAACCCACAAGAGAGAATGGCATTTGTTTTCAAAGAATAAAATCCATCTTTAGTTTTTATTTATTTCATTTTCTCTTATATTCTATGTATAATTCAGGCTGAAAGAACCTGTTAAAGTAAATTATCAGAAAGAGGAAAGGTCTTAGACACTTTTTGATCGACATTCACAATATATATATATATATATATATTTAAATATAGCTACAGGACACAGTGATCAAGAACACAGGTCTCCTATTCGGTGCAAAGTGTGTATGTCTGTGTGTGCGTATAACATGGTGTGTGTATGTGTATATAGTCGGCAGAGGATACTGGTTGAGACAGAGACCAGCTATCTCCCTGAGAATAGATCTTTTTTTGTGATACACAGAGAAGAAACACTGCTTCTACAAAAAAAAAACGAAATAAGCATGGAACCATATAAATTGTTGTACACAGTGACTGAATGAGACAACACATTTCATCCAAACAGAAAGGCATGCATCAAAGGCCTAGAGTTTGGGATTGTCAAAACATCACGTTTCAAAATACATTACATAGACAGAATTTATATATTTATGAACCACTCCTTTCTAAACCCCGCTTAAAGTTTCCTGAATATGGTTGGGCAGACATAAATATGACAGATTTTCTCTCTTTCTCTCATCATATCTTTCCATCTTCATCTAGAATGATCATTCATTTGAGATTTACCTAAAACCATTTGCACAGATATATATAGTAGTACTATAGTGTTACTACTGTATATAGTTGTACTATAAGCAATATTGTGAACCTTGTCTCACAGGAGTAGCTAAGACCTGTCAAATCTGCACAAGCAGGTAACAATGGAAGGACAAGATCCCTGCCAAATAAATGGACAAAGGAAAGGTGATCAATAATTTACAAAATAATACAACAGAAACCAATATCTGTTCCTTCTACTTGCTGGACTGAGATCTCCTTGACATTCTGAATCTCTTGCTCTGTTTTTCGATCTGTGCAGAAACGTACAGTGTCCAAAGGTTTAAAGATCACCAGGTGATCCTACAAGACACTTCATCACCAGACTGAGATTGTGAAGTTCATTCCAGAAAACACTGTTTCATCCAACTTGGCTCGGAAAAATGTCCGTCTCCTTGGAGAACGTTTTCCAGAACATTTCTGGAGGGCAGCTGGCAAGGTCCATCCAAAATAAAGCGGGTGGAAGTCTGTCCATGCACACGCTGTTAAAAGTCCTGGTTTGCTCGTCGTTTAACATTCTCATCTCCAGTAAACCTGCTCCACCTTTCCTCTCTTTCTCAAATAATATGCTAATGTATATACATTCCTATTCAAAATAATTTTAAAATGACCATATAAATTAAACGAACACTAATTTCTCTTTCTTTTTTAGTGGCTTTTACAAGGGAAAGGGTTGTGGGACTGAGGTTTCTCATTGCGTTAAAATGATACAAATTAAATAAAAAAAGGAGCAAAATGTGCATGTGTGGGTGGAATAACTGCTCTGAATATTGTGTTAGACAAAATATTACAATCATGGAAAAGTTTGCAAACTCCTCATACTTGGAACTTCCATCACTGAACAGACTTGACTTCTGTCCTGACAACCTTGTTTGTTTTTTTCTTATAAAACATAAAGAGGTATTCATTCACTTAAATGTGAAAGTTATGATTGTGTGCAGCTGGTTTTCTTTATTGTAAAAAAAGGAGTTCACAAACTTTTGGCCATGACTGTACATCTGTAGAATTACCAGGCTGATGGTTAAAAACAAAACTGACTGAACTACTTTCTATTGCACATTAGAAAATGGTTCAGCAGACTTGTGCTTTCAAGTACATCGAAATAGCTTTAAGGAAATATTTCAGGTTAAATACTAGTTGGACTGCACAGAAAATAATCAGATTCACTCACATTTAATAAAAAAGGGACAAACAAACAAACAAAAAGTAACAAAAAATCCACCCTTTGTCCATTTAAAAAGCTGCAACCTGTCACTTTTTAGTTAAAAATAAAGCAGAGAAATACTGAATGTACATAAAAATCAGAGTTTAAAACTTACTCCAATGCACAACGGTAAGCTTATAGTGATTTTAAATTTGAGCTGTTGGGTTGGATTTCTCTGGAAATGTCACTGTGACATAATTTGCTTCAAGATGGCGCCGCGGATGGCTGCCTCGGTTTGGAGTGCTCTAGTACTTATGTCTTTTTTGTTTGTTTTTCCTGTTTTAAGCTACTCTTCTTTAATCACTTTTACCAGGGACGAATTGCTTAACATTAAGCAATGCCCTTCTATCAATTTTTTCCCTAATTTTGAAAATTCAGACGTCTTACTTGACATTTTACTCGGAGGAGCGGCAGCCCTGTACAAACGCTCTAAAAGTCGCAAGCGGGGAAAGCGAGCGGGTGCGCTCGTCAGACTCCGACGACGCGGATTTAGGACCCCGCTGCCGAGTATACACCTGGCGAATGTCCGCTCCCTTACCAACAAAACGGACGAAATACTCTTACTCACCAGGACAAACAAAGATTTTTCCAACTCCGCTGCGCTGTGTTTCACAGAAACATGGCTCAATGACACCATACCGGACAGCGCGTTACATCTGCCGGGTTTTCAGCTAACTGCAAACCTTTTTATTCGCCACGCGAGTTTTCCTCGTTTATTCTCGTGAATGTTTACATTCCTCCACATGCTTGTGCGAGCGCGGCGCTGCAACAGCTGGCGGATTACATCACTGACACGGAGCAGCAACACCCGGATTCTCTTATTATTATTATTGGGGACTTTAACAGAGCAAACCTCTCCCGTGAGCTGCCAAAATACAGGCAGCATATCACATGCCCCACCAGAGACAGCAACATTCTGGATCACTGTTACACCACAATACGGGATGCATACCACTCTGTTCCCAGAGCAGCTCTGGGTCTCTCTGATCATTGCCTGGTTCATCTTCTTCCGACCTACAGACAGAAGCTTAAATCTGCCAAGCCTGTAGCAAGAACAGCAAAGAGATGGAGCAGCGAAACAGAGCGGGCCTTACAAGCCTGTTTCGACTGCACGGATTGGAGTGTCTTTGAAGCTGCAGCCACTGATCTGGATGAGTTAACTGACACAGTGACATCCTACATCAGCTTCTGTGAGGACATGTGTATTCCCACCAGGACTCGCTTAACATACAACAATGACAAACCATGGTTTACAATGAAACTGAGACAGCTTCGTCAGGCCAAAGAAGATGCTTACAGAAGTGGGGACAAAGTCTTGTATAATCAGGCCAAAAACACACTGACAAAGGAGATAAGAGCAGCTAAGAGAAGCTACTCTGAAAAGCTGAAGAACCAGTTTTCAGCCAACGACCCTGCATCGGTGTGGAAAGGCCTGAAAGACATTACCAACTACAAGCCATCATCCCCTCAGTCTATGGGTAATCAACGACTGGCTGACGACCTGAACGACTTCTATTGTCGTTTTGAAATGCAGAGTCTCACCCTTCACACCCGCCCTGACCCTATCTCTGCTATACCATTAACACCTCCTCTTGACATTCAACCTGCACTTAAGATCTGCGAAGAGGATGTTTGCCAGCTTTTCCGCAAACAAAAGATCAGAAAAGCACCAGGCCCAGACAATGTCTCACCCTCCTGCCTGAAAGTCTGTGCGGAGCAGCTGTCGCCCATCTTCACTAATATTTTTAACAGATCTTTGGAGCAGTGTGAAGTCCCTTCATGCTTCAAACGCTCCACCATCATCCCTGTACAGAAGAAACCCAAAATATCTGGACTTAATGACTACAGGCCTGTTGCTTTAACATCTGTGGTCATGAAGTCATTTGAGAGACTTGTACTGGCCCACCTGAAGGACATCACCAGACCACTTCTTGATCCCCTCCAGTTTGCTTACCGAGCAAACAGGTCTGTGGACGATGCAGTAAACATGGGACTGCATTACATCCTACAACACCTAGACAGACCAGGGACTTACGTCAGGATCCTGTTTGTAGACTTCAGCTCGGCCTTCAACACCATAATCCCAGACCTCCTCCTGCCCAAGCTTACCCAGCTCTCTGTGCCAACCTCTACCTGTCAGTGGATTATTAACTTCCTGTCGAACAGGCAGCAGCTAGTGAGGTTGGGAAAATTTAAATCCAGCACATGTACCATCAGCACCGGAGCTCCTCAAGGATGTGTTCTTTCTCCACTGCTATATTCACTCTACACAAACGAATGCACCTCTACAGACCCTTCTGTCAAACTCCTGAAGTTTGCAGATGACACCACAGTCATTGGCCTTATTCAAGATGGTGATGAATCTGCCTACAGAAAGGAGGTTGCTCAGCTGGCTGCCTGGTGTAGTCAAAACAACCTAGAGCTGAATGCATTCAAGACAGTGGAGATGATAGTGGATTTCAGAAGGAACCCTCCATCACTTCCTCCCCTCACCATCCTGGACAGCACTGTGGATACTGTGGAGTCATTCAGGTTCCTGGGCTCCACCATCTCTCAGGACCTGAAGTGGGAGTCCCACATAGACTCCATTGTAAAGAAGGCCCAGCAGAGGTTATACTTCCTCCGTCAATTGAGGAAGTTCAACCTACCACAGGAGCTACTGACCCAGTTCTACTCAGTGGTCATCGAATCTGTTCTGTGCACTTCAATTACTGTTTGGTATGGCTCGGCCACCAAATCAGACCTACGAAGACTACAACGGACAGTTCGTAGTGCTGAGAAAATTATTGGTGCTCCTCTGCCCACACTTCAGGACCTGTACGATTCCAGAGTGAAAAACAGGGCAAGAAAAATCATCATTGACTCCACACACCCAGCACACAAACTCTTTGATCTGCTGCCCTCTGGCCGGCGCTTTAGAGCACCAAACACCAGGACTTCCAGACACAGAAGCAGCTTCTTCCCCCAGGCAATCTCCCTCCTAAACAGATAACTGCTCCTTAAGAGCAATATTCCACTTCCACTACTCCTATAGTGTGCACTACTGTGCCTTATTATATCTACATCTTATGTATACATGTATATAACACTACCTCTACTTACTAAATTATCCATTTGCACAAGTGTACATACAATCTGTTAATATGTTTATTCTACTATATACTACCCGGTACAATGTCTCTTATATGTTATTATCCCCCATTTTCTGTAAAATAGTCTTTATTTTATATATGCACAATTTAGAATCTTTTAGACTGTAAATCGTATTATATTGTATTGTCATTGTGTTGTATGTCTGTACTAGAAGCTTCCAACACCAAAGAAAATTCCTTGTGTGTGCAAGCACACTTGGCAATAAAGCTCTTCTGATTCTGATTCTGATTCTGATTCTGATTTAATTTCAACACACATAAAAATAACTATGTACAATAACATGCAATTTTATGTTGATGACGATATAGAGACAAAAGTTACAGATTGCAGCTTTAAGTGCATTTAAGTGTCTGTGCATTTTTTATGTTCAAACTAGAAAAATAACTTGTATATAACACTGAATAATCCTTTAAAGCAGCACTGGTAAAGTGGTATTTGGTCAAATGGTCCCTTCATATTTACTGAATACCTGGGCACATTTGTTTTTTCTTTTCTTTTTGAGCAGATTGTCAAAGCTTTGTAAAGCAAAAAGTGCAACATCTACATTCGGTCTCAAATCAAAACAAGTGCTATAGTTCCCTGGGATACATTCATAATTCGCCAGAGGGTAAAAAACAATGGGAGACAAGAATAAAGAGTGATATCGACACTGAAAGAGTGATTCGGTGATGAAGGACGATTGACTATCGCCCTAATATTGTATACTTCATTAAAAGGGTGTTGTGCTCTCCTGAAGGTTCATGGTCTATTATGTGGAAGAGAGTTTGATCCTTTAGAAATCACTGTATACAAAAATCCTGTGTCAACATGTAAGATTTCATGAAAATTCAGCAGTGTTTTCATGAAACAACAGCTAGATTAGATCTAGCACAATCCCAGGAATAATCTGAATGTCTGCATGGTTTTTAAACGGTTATTCGTGTACTGGAGAGCATGTTAGCGTTATCTAAAACACTTTGTTGGCCCCTGTGGCAGGTTGTGTTTGTGCGTGTTATGTGTGTGTTTTATCATGTTTATGAGAGTTTGTTACCGGATGTGTGTGTGGTTCAGATGTAATACAGTGTTGCATTCTCCCTGGACTGCATAAGGTTTTAAAACGCCTTCGTTTTCAATGCTGCTTTTAAATGACAGGATGTATTTTTCTCCACTGTTTTCGTTGTGCACTCTTTTCTAATTTGCCCATCACTCTCTTTCTCCCTCTCTCTCTATTTAACTGTTGGTGGAGTCAGGAAAGTTGATCTCGCTGCCGAACACTTCCCTGTACAGAGGCGGGAAGCTGTAGGCTGTTTCCGGGTGAACCAGACGGAAGAACTGCAACTTGTCAATGTGCAGGTTACAGATGGACTTCATACGTGGTAGTTTAGACACCATCTGTAAAGGTAAGATGACAAGGGTCATTTTGATAGATTGCAGTGCACAATTCTCTCTTATAGAAGAGAATGTCTATTAAATGAATTCAAGTATACAGTAGTTTCATGCACAATTACATTACGTGGCACTATGCACTTTGGATGCACATGACAAAAACACAGAGCGAGATCCATTTCCCAAATTTTAGTTTCGCCCGACCATTTTATAGTTCATGCACAATTCTGTGGTGCTAATTATTGTGGTAATATTTATTATCATGTAGCATCAATGTTTTAGTGTAAATTTAGCTCAAGTAAATTTTGAGTTTATATCATTAATTACGATATATCGGTATATTGCAAATAAACAAAAACTGTAAAAATGTTCACGTTTTAAAAATGATTTTCCAACTGTCACTGTTAGAAAATTAAAGACATTTCTGTAGCACAGGGAAGGTGGGATGAAGCGATGATGGGTGACTATGTCTGGAACTTGGTACGTGGGGACAGTATAAGTCATAAAAGACAAAAACGATCAAATGTCCACTTCTGAAGTTTTGGACGACTCCTTTTTAGTAACTGTTATGTTAAACTGTTGTTTTGAGCTCAGTGCTATGCTAGTACCTTGTAAAGGTAGAAAAGGAGACAAACATTAGTGCAAGTTTATAATTTAACATAAATTGAACGATGTGGACAGAACTAATATGTTTAAATGTTTAATCTTGTACAACTATTTAATGTTAACTTAATATGCCTAATAAAAAGAAACTGTGAACCTTCTAGAAAAATCTAATTGTGTTATTGCAGTACTATTTACGGTTTCATCGGATGCCTGGCCCGAAGTTAACTTCAGGTCTGTGTTTGTTGATCCATCTGGCTAGTGGATAATATAAATATTTATAATTTATTTAATTTATATTAATATTTTATTGTTTCATAATTGTATTAAATAAAAAAATTGTTGAATTTTACAGTATATTAATTGTATTAAATAAACAATTTGTTAAATGAATTGTGTAGCTTTATCGCATTTAAATTTAGCCAAGTAAAGGTTCTGTTGTGGCTAGAAGGGATACAGCTTCTATATCACTGGGCATGCGCCATTTTTGTCACGCTGACAACTTACCATTTTTTTATCATTGTAAGGTTAGGTTTAGGGTTGGGGTAGGTGTAGGGGTTAGCTAATTTAATTTATTATAATTTTATGGCAAGATTTTGCATCACTTCCAGCCATAGCTGTATCCCTTCTAGCCACAACTTAACGGTTCTTATTCTGCTAACCAAAAATAATACTGGCTAGACATACTTTTGACTTGCTAGCGAATATAATTTACTTGTTATTTCTTTTGCTTGTTTTCAGAAATGAGGGACTATTTTCTTTGCGGATGTGTACTGGATGTTAGAATTCGGCCGCGAAAGCGTGCATGCGCATTAACGTATGTTTATGTTGTTGCCTGCAAAACCGTCCATGAAAGGAATGTAGAATGAGTGTACTGTATATTATTTCTTGTCATTTCTGTAATTTCTTGTAATTTCTGCATACGAGTAATAATACCGAAATGTATAAGTGTGAAAATATATTTTTTTTTTTTGTGAGGACCGTCGATGTTTTAAAAAAATGTATGTGATTTTTGTATTCAGTGTGTTAAACTTCATAAAGAAACAATACAAATTAAAGCAAAACACAACTTTTTAAAATTGTTATATTGTGTAATATAACATGGTCTTTAAACAAAGAATATGGTTTCTCGCCTTGTCCAGTTTTTCTGTGGTGGCTCCATTCATGTGCAAGCAGTGCTGCAAGGCCATGTAAACCTTCTCCTGGAGTTTCTGAACCTGCTGAGACTCTGTCAACCATGGACGATCTGAAAAACACGTTTTAAACTGTGAGAACATGTACATGCTAATGTACAAATGTGACCACTGTACCTATTTTATTATCCTGGAGTATACCCCTGCACTAGGAAATGGGTCCAGACATGCGTTGTGAACATCTTACCTGGTGCCAGCAGAACCGCTGCGCTGAATAAAGCCATTTCCTCCTCACTCAGCTGCAGACGAGTCATGCTTTTTGCCAGTTCGAAGACTGCGTTTACCAGATCATCACAACCTATGAATACATACATGCACCAGTTACCATACTGAAGAAGGACTAATAAATCGCACAGTTTTAGGAATAAAACAGATTTCTGCCCATTGAAAAATTGCAATCCTTACACTAAAACATACTGTACTGTCCATGAAACGAAAATCTAATTTATTAGCAAATTTCTGTGTGCACCAATCAGCATCCAGTACCATCCAGTAAATGTGCATTTATACAGATCTAATCTAAAAAAATAATGAAAATCAATGAAAGTGGTTTAATGAAAGAAGCTTTTTCATCGTCTCATATGGCTTATTCATTGAGGGGTTTGTAAAATGCCATTTCTTGCAACACGGTTTCGAAAAAATATGTGTTGTGAGAAGCACAGTCAATCTATTGAACTAAGGCAAATTATACTAATGGTTGAACTTGTTCCAAGTCTAAAGAATTTTTAAAGGGGTGGTACAACAGTGTGTCATGCATTCTGACTTCTTTACAATGTTAAATGTGCTGTCTTTTCATGCTTAACATGGTCAACTTGTCAAAAAACGAGTTGGGCTTATTGCATAGTATTTCTGTGCTCGATACACTCCCCCAGCGATCGTACAGGTTTCAGAAAGTTTTTTTCGAACATATAAAACTGTTTCGTAACAATTTTTCTTAGTCCCTTATTGGACAATTCTCCCGGAAAAGCACGCGGCATGCCCACGCGGCAGCAAGGAGAGCAGGAGACGGAGCATGCGCAGACGTCACTTTCACTTGTGTGCAGGAGAGAGAGAGAGAGCATACGTTCGCGAAGTTCAGGTGTTTGTTTGTTTACTGCATTTGGGTGATGAATGTTATATAAACGGTGGATATAATGCTGGATTTGGAGATCGTTTGAAACTGATATATGGAGCCGTCCCAGCGCTAAAAGATGCCGGACATGAACCACATGTGGTGAGTGAAAGTGATGTCTGTGTTTTGTTGGAAATGGGTGCGCACGTGCTTTAGTTCATTCTATCCCTCCTTCCCGCACGTGCCGTATGCTTTCGGAAATAATCGTACAGCTGTATCTATCTTTTATAAATGTTATTAAACTAAATACTCTTCGAAGATACGAAGTATGCAATACTACTCTATAGGTACTCAAGATTAATATGAGATTGGCAGAAACCGCGTGTGTTAGGGCTGCTTTAATGTATTAAAACATAAAGAGCGCCCCCTAGAACTGTTTTCATTTTTTGCTTTGTTGAAGAATTATTACTCGCCTCTAGCATCACTTGTGTTCATTAAGTGGGTTAAAAAGGTGTTAGCCTTTGTGTTCATCTATGAATTCATGATGCCAACGCTCTGACTTTAGCTCTAACCTCTTGTGTTTTTCTTGGTCTTGACATGCTAATTGCGTTTTGCATTGTAAACTAACACATGCTTTGCTTGAAAGTGAATCCTTCAAAACATCATCAAATACATTTCTACAGTGAAGAAATGCTAAAAATTATGGTTGACATCGCTTGTGTTTCCTTTGTCAGGTTGGAGACAAATGGAGATCATTGCATTGTGAGATACAGTACCCAATGCAGCATGCTCAGCATGAGTAGTATGGTACATGTACAGTAGTATGCTGTCCCGATCAAAACCAGAGACTCACCGAGAGCTTTGAAGAGCTGCGGGCTGGCAAACTTTCTGTCGAAATACATAGTGTTATTGGAAGAGTTGTAAGCCCGACACATTCGGATCAGCAGAACTTCCAAACATCCTGGAACAGTAATAGAGAGAAAGAGAAGTGTGAATGAAAGGGAGGAAAAAATAAAGAGAAACAGACAGAGAGAACAAAAACGACTTTTAACTTGATAGTGAATATAATTAACTTTCTTTGCGGATGTGTACCGGACGTTAGAATTCGGCCACGAAAGCGTGCATGCACATTAACGTATGTTTATGTTGTTGCCTGTAAAACCGTCTATGAAAGGAATGTAGAATGAGTGTACTGTATATGACGGCTTTAGAAATGCCACATCATGGATTTGACTGGATAAAGTTATATGAAATCTGGTGTCTAATCAGGGATTAGTTACACAGTAAAATCAGCAGTGTAGAAATTGCAGTGTTAAATATTATTAATTCTAAAAGAGTTAAATTAATAACCTACAGTGTTAACGAATACTCCTTTGTAGTGTAGTTGAAGGGGTGACACAAGGTGTAATTCTATTTTTACACTTTAAGTGCAAAAAACCCGCCAAATTATCTTGACTCCTCCCCCCAATTACCCCATCTGAGGGGGAAGACAAAGAGGCCATTTTCTTCGTGCAAGATGGAATGTGAGTAAGGTTATTTTCGTCCTCTTTATAAAATTAATTGTATGTAAAAAATGTATAAATGGCGTGTAATTACTAACTAAATGCTTTTATCAGGATTAAGGATACTAGTCTAAGTTAAATTCAGAAGTGAACAGAAGTTTGAGAAAGTTTCTCAAAGCGATTTGAAACTTTCTGATTTTCTAGACGAAGGTAATTGTATTTGTGAAATAAGCAAATAATAATTAACAAGAAGCTGCCTATTGTGGTTACATTTATATTTCCAATAAACTGAAGCTTATTTGGGTTCGTTCACAGCCTTTGTGAAGTTCGGCATTACCGCCTCTAGTCGGCCCGAGGCCAGGCTTTACGATGAGTCTGGCACTGAAGTTGATGAGGATGTTTTCGAGGACGTTCTGAAGCAGCCGAATTTGGGTGTTTTTCAGCAAAGATTAGAGAATTCTTCAAATGGTAATGGTGAGTGTGACATTGTGTTTGAGCAGAGCATGGCTTTGTGTGCTTGCTAGGACCGCCAAGCAGTCACGTGTTAACGCAATGTTTTTTGTGACGCATTTATTAATGTGCATTTAGGCTGACTGGGGGAGTGTTTGATATGGAATTAAATTCGTTAAGTAAACGCGTATAAAATCTGAATGTACAACGCATTTAAAACATTTATTAGCCCATTGTGAGTTGCATGAGATCCTCGGTGCGTTGCATGTCTTCGGCGCTGAATATCACGTTGTGTCGCCAGACTGTAGTTAAGACATGCTCGCACTATCGTCATGCAAATTGTGTAAACGCGTGTTCAAACTAAACTGCTCGTATGCTTGCAAACTCTGCAGAGCATGCCGTTAATTTCGCCTGAAATGGTACCCTCCTTGTGAAAACCCAGCTAAAGTCATTTTCGTGATTTACTACATATTGTAAAGACCACTATGTGAAAATGTAGCGTGTGTGTATATATATATATATATATATATATTGTTGATGGAGTAAGGCCATATCAAACATTTAAATGATTGAAATCAAACTTTGATGCTTGTCATTTTATAATTGGATTATGAGATTTATCAATCTCAATCTTAGTGGTCACCTTTACGGAAATTAAAACATGGTTTCACTACAGGTAACGCCAAAAAACATTGTTACTGTAGTAAAACCATGATTTTGCCAATACTATTTAATAGTTTAAAAAAAGCAGTGCTATATTGTTAAATCTCAGCTGTAGGGTGTTGTTAGGCACAATATTAACTAAAATCACCAAACTCAACCAAGACTAATTTGAGGTTTTTAAAATCCTTTGTCTACAGATATGACCCAGGCCCCTTCAGTGTCAAGTGAAGAAAGCTCAGTTGAGATTGCAAGCTGTGAATCTGATGACACCGTTCTTCTAAGTGATGACAGTCCTACAGGAGAGCTGAAGATGAAGCTGGAATTGTGAGTGTGTCTCTGTGCCTTGCATATTATTCTAAAAGCAGGGCACACATCACACTATGTCATTGTGTTAATACTTAAAAATGAAATGCAAGTAAACACCCGAGAAGCAGATGCAGTACTACTGTGTGTGTGGTTGATGTAAATTATGCAATATAACTTGCAGCTTGTCCAGAAAATCCTGCAAAGTAAACCTGGTGGGGATGCAATCATCAGAGAGTACCACAAAACCAAAAGCCTGTCTGACAGCACCAGGAGAAAGATGATCAAAATTCTTGCTGCATATATGACTGAAAAGCACATGTAACACATTTGAGGTATTCTTGATTCAGTGGTTATGATTGCCAAAGTACAAAAAGATACAATTTATTTTTAAAAATTCACAGGACTACAATGCCAGGTAATTTATTTATTATTATTTGCAGATGAAAATCAGGTAAAAGCATTAATCAAAATATGTGGGAATGTGTTTATCAAAGAAACATGCTAAAATTAATTTGATTGTTTATTCATATTATTTTGACAGCACATCTCCAACCAAACGCATAAGAGAAATGTATGCCCAAGGAATAATCGCCCTGTTTCCGTATCTCCGGGATCCGTATGCGAAGCATGGATATGTAAGTAAATATTGTTGTTAAATTTGTTAGTCACTTGTTTTACTGAAAACCTCTGTTTTTTTAGGAACATTATTATGACCCTCAGAGCAGACAGGGGTATTTGTCATGGAAAATTAAGAACATTCAAAGGAACAGTGCACCCTCAGAGATCCGTAGATGTGTCTCCCAGTCGTTCAGTGGTGGCCCATCTGCGCAGAGAGAAGCTTCATCCAGCACAGAGGTTATCCTGACAGAAGAACAGTGTAGGGAAGCTGTTTCTTTAATGAAGCATACTTCAGAGGTGGACACAGTAAAGGTCAAAATGAGCGAGACGTTTCAGTATCGTCGCAAGATGAATCGTGACCCAAGCAGTTGCGCTGATGTGCGGACTCAATTTCCACGCTATTTGGACATTAAAGGCCTGGTAAGACAATTTATTAATTGATTGATAATAATAATGAATTAAGGTTAATAGACTACATCTGTTGTATTGTTGAGCTCTATTAAATGCAGAACATTCATTTTAAAGTAAACACCATTTCGCTTACTTTCTGTTATGGTGTTTTTTTACAGATTGAACTGGATTTTGTTTTGATTTTTGGTGAGAAGATGCCACTGAACTCATGTATTATAAACCTTTTGATCTGCAGATGTCCTATGGGTCTGATAATTTCTTTTGGTTTGTTGTACCATACTGCAGTCTTGTCAAAATGTGATTGTCATGGTTTTATTGCAAAACAGATGATTTCATGTCTTTTATTAATGATTTTATATCTGTGCAGTACTATGAATGTGACAAGTTGACCTGTACACATGGCATGTTTTGAAGTAGCCACTTTGTCCATTTGTTAAATAAACATCTGAATGTTTACATCTGTCTAAAGAATCTTTATTTTAGGTTTAATCATGTACACCTGAAAACGGTGTAAAATATATTTTGCACCAAAAACAACACTATTAATAACACTTTGAGAGTAAACTTAAGGAGTAGAAACAACACTGGTGGTGTTATATACCCCATAGTGTTAAACTTGTACAACAATAACGAGTGTAATGCTATACACTCGAAGTGTCATTTTTTAACACTTATTGGTGCTATATTAACACTCTCAATCCTACACTACGAATAGTGTTCTTTTTACTCTTGATAGAGTGGGACCATATGTGCTCCTAAGAAGTGTTAAAATCAACTCTTTAAGTGTTAATTTGACACCGCCTTTTTTACTGTGTAAGTGTTATCCGTGCAAGATAAAGGCGGCACTGACCTGCTTTGAGCAAGATAATCTGGTCATTCTGACAGAGGTCCATGAACCCAGAGACACGCTTGGCAAACTCCACAATGTACTGGATGGCATTTGTGAGGTGCAGGGCACACTGTTGCCACATCCATTCTGCAGACTGAAAACACACAGAAAATATGAACATAACAACAATGATTAGGCAGTGAGACACTTTTAGAAATTCCCAAATGTTTTGGAGATAATTTTTATACTTTACAGCTTTGTTTTTGAGAAAAAATAAAGAATATTGAAGAGGCCTTTATGCTATCCATTAGGGTTGGGCGACATCGGTTGAATTACACATGTAGTTGGAATTAAAATGGAATTAATCTTAAATCGGGCACGTCGTTTGGAATCACGATGCGAGCCCAAAACATTGTGATGTCTGTCAGTGATCATCTATAGGCCCAACCCTTCTATCCATGATGTACTACAGACAGTGGCGCCCCCAGGATTTTTTTATGGGATGGCATAAAGGGGCCAGTACAAATCTTAGGGTGGCACATTTTTAAAAAATTATTATGCCTGAATCTAATGGTTAAGAGTTTTGGCGTTGCCATTAATACTACTGGGATCATATAAAGTTATTACTAGTCTTACGATTTAATTTCTAATTGAATTTACTAATATTTTCAGTGTTTGATCGATACATGCTAATTCGCTAACTGTTCTACATATATTTGACTATAAAAAAATATGATAGTAATAGATGCCAAAAACTGCAAATCCAACAATTTAAAGATCAGCTGATGGAGTAATGTATTAACCAAACATGTATAGTGATCGATCAAAATGCGAGTATGAGCAGCAGAAAAATTCAAATCCAATGCCTTAGCGACTAGCTTAATCTCAGTTAGCCAACCCGTATTAGAGTTTGATACAATAAGTTTTATCATACAATAAACCATGTTTTACTTACTAGTTTGTGAGTTTCGTCTCCAACCCTCTACACCTTTCATGCGTGCTGACTGAACAGGAGCAAACATGACGTCACGTGCATGGTACTGCGGCTGCCGTTCGCATATTAAGGCGTCTTTACACAGGCGAGTTAAGGCGTCTCTGTGGCGGATTAAATTTCTGTGTAAAGACACAATGCCGCACGAAAGCCGATCTAAAATATGCCGCCTCTGACCCTCCTCAGACGCTAGTATCAAAGGCGACTCAGATGTGGCTCAGGTTTAGTGTAAATGAAGGCGCATTAAAGCCGCTCTAAACTACGTCATTGTTATGTCAGCAGAAAGTGAGAGAGTGAAGATGAAGCCAAAAACACACAACCACATTTGTTTAAGGCTAATAATAACAACACAGGTTTTTTTAAATAATTCAAACAAATTTTTCATTTCATTTCATCATAAAATGATTTAATGAGGAAAAATGTTTGGAGTATTTTTGTTTACTCAGGCAGGCTGTAAATGTTGTTTGTATTGTATGTAAATTTTGAGACCGTTTTCAGCCATTAAAATAGTTTAGATTAGTTTTTAATGGAAAATTACATTTATTTCGTTTCGTTTCTTTTTAAAGTTAATTTAGAAAAATGTTTGGAGTATGATTGTTTGTGACTCAGGCCCGGCATGCAGATTTTTTTATTTGAACTCATGAAATTGTTTAAATTCCTCCTTAAGCTCCTCTCCTTCATGGAAAAAAACTTCTGGTACGTGTGACATGATCACATGCAGACATGTTTTACTGTGCGTCTCAAACTGCTTCAAATATTAGGTTTGTCGGACATTACGCAGTGTCGCAGAGTTATTTGAAAAGCTCTCATGTTACTTAAGCAGATGGGTCTCCGCAACACACGCATGAAGTCGAACACTTAATAAATCACAAACTTAACATTGTGTTGTGATGAGAGAGTGTGTGCTTTTCTTACCGTTTACCTCAAAACAGTCGCATCATAATAATGTAAGTGTGCTTCAGTCCAGATCGTAAAGTGAGGACAGTAGCGCTTGTGCACAGATGCCCGGCCCTAGCAGCGTAAATTATTTGGGTCTTGTCGGGCTAGGATTGAAATGCAGGATTTTGTCGTTATATTTCCAGAAGCATCTCATTGAGGACAGTATTTCATACACGAAAACGATCTGGTAACATTTGCTGTAACATCGGAACTGTTCATTTACCTGGTCGACAGTGACTTTGTGGCTCTTTAAAACAACTTTTGGCGTCTTTCAGTATGCGGTGAGGTGCCCGAGAGTGTTTGTTAGCTAGGAAAATCATTTAAAATGTTGCATTTATAGCCTATTATTGCTTTTATCCTAAAGTATGCATTGTTATTATTAGTGTCAGTATATATATATTTTGAGTTTATATTGTTTAATTTAAGATATTATTTCATCAGCATATTGTTAGAACTGTGCTTTTGTAGTTATGTTCAGCATTATTTCGCATTATTTTAATTCCTGTGTAAATGCATTTATGCTGCTTTAGAGCTGCATTAACGCTCTGTGTAAATACTCATTTTCGTGGTTTTAAGTCACTTCAGTGTGATTAGTCACGGTTTCGCAGGTTAAACGAGAGAGGAGGGGTTGAGATCGTATTCTACATAACACATTATACAAGTTATTTTTTTACATAGTGCTTCGATAATGTACATTTTAATTAATAAATATTAATACTATTATTCTAATATAAAAAATATATATATTTAAAAAATCTCATTCTGGTTGGGGGGAATGGGGTGCCAGTTACTTTTTTGGAGGGGCCACCCCCCGGCCCCCCTTGGGGGCACCACTGACTACAGATGTTCAGATCAGGTTGTTTTGGGTGTACCTTGAGCTGAAAGCTGCGAGTTTCTTCAGGTGTGTAGACGTTACAGGTGAGTTTCTTTAACTCTTCTGTGCTGTACTGACATGTCTCCAGGTGAGACTTCACGACATTTTGAGTGATCCGCTCTGAACACAAATAAACAGATGCAACATAAGCAGAGTTCCCATCAATATCCTGCGTCCAACTTACGTATCAATCTATCTATCCTGCTGTCCTTTCTGTCTGTCTACCTGCTGTACTTTCTGCCATTTTTGAAGATTCTGTAAAAGCTTCAGTCCGTACGTTTGCCTCTCTATCGCCATCATGAAACATAAATTTGTAGATTACCTTATGTACTTATCTTTACGTCAATCTGACATCTGTCATGAAATCATACCAGACAGCTCAGCTTATTAATCATTATTAAAAATTGACTGTTGTGAGGACTGTTTATGTACTTGCATAATGACAGATTTTTGCTTATTTTTAACCAAAAAAGTTCCAGATTGCAGCCTTAAAGATGATGTCTAATGGCAGTTTACCTATATAATTTAGAGAGCAGTTGTCTTGTAGGCAACCCAGTAAAGACTGCATTAGGAGACTGTTTTCGGGCAGTAAATACTCATGCTTCACCCGCCCCGCTTCTGTGAAATCTACAGTGCTAGACTCTGGTGAGCTCTGATTGGACGAGTCTCCACTTCCTGCGCTCCTGTAACTGCCCCCGTCGCCTTCGAGTATGTCCAGGTCGCAGTACTCTCTTGTCTCCTCCGGGGTCAATGGAAGGTCGAACAGCAGGCCGTCGGGCAGTGCGGCGATGTCGTCCAGGTCGCTGAGGGTGGCGCTGGACCCCCCGCTGCTGTACAGCCGGCTGTGCACGCTGTCTTCGCCCATGTCCTTGCTGTCATGAGATGGCAGACCACCACCCAAACCCGTCAGACAGTCCTGAGACAGCTGCTGATGCCGCTTGACCTCTGCATACAGACTGTCTCGCTGTTTCTTTGACATGCGTCCAAACTTTACCGCTGCAGAAAGTCAATAATAAGCGACTGATTATTTATTGTATTTCTGTATTAACAAAAAATAACACAATTTGCTTTTGCGTTAGGAATATAGAGCAACTGCTTTAATCAATATCACGAAAAGGTTGAAAATCGTTGACATGGTTATAGAAGAACTTGATTACTTTATTTTGCATAAAGTAATTGGAGACTATTTTTAACACCAATGGAAAATGTGCTTAAATTTCATTTATGCAAAGTATAATGTCTTATTTGGTGCTTGTTTACTGTATACTTAAATTAGTTAAAAAACAGTCCATTGCATAATAAGACTAGTTTTTTTATAATGTTTTTACTAATGTTTCATCAACAGAAGGTGAATCCTTTAGAATAACCAACCACTTATATCATGTTTTATAATCTCATTCTGTATCAGTGAATCACTGAATTAAACAAGCATGAACAAAACTAGATTTTTCATTTGCAAAAAAGCCAAGAGCTTTTGCATCCACAGGAGTAATGGCACAACAGGTATATATTTGAAATCTGATTCATGCTAAACACATGCAGGGTTCAAAAAGGTCAACTGGGAAATCCATATTGTTGCACCTTTGACCCCGCCTGTTCCTATTTACACTATCACTTCAACTTGTATCATAATTTTTGACATTTCTGTTATGTTTTACCAAATCTTGAACACCAGTAAATTATACGCCACTCTCTCACCATCACGGCTCATCCCGAGTGCCAGGCACTTCTGCAGGCGACAGTGTTGGCAGCGGTTTCGATTTGTTCGATCGATCATACAGTTTCTCTGTCGTGAGCATGAGTACATGGCATTGTTTTGCTGGCTGCGTCGGAAAAAACCCTACAAAAAAAAAAAACACAGTGTTACCAAAGTGTACAGAATGACTCCAACCAGGTGTGGCTTTTCTTGGAATGACAAACATGAAGTGATATAAACTGACCCAGAAACAACCGCATGATGAGAGGTAAATATACGGGATAGAGTGCAAAGTTTACGTTGTTTTAGATGTGTGGGTTCTTGCTCATTTTTGGTAAGGAAAGATGAAGAATTATGGGAAGAATTCTTACCTTGCAGCCTTCGCATGTGATAACTCCATAATGAATTCCAGAGGATTTGTCGCCGCAGATTTTACAAGGTATAACCTCAATTTGAGCTGTAACAAAACCATAAAATATTGTTATACAACAAAACAATACAATATGATCGTAGGCTATCCCAAAACACAATGAAATGACTCACATGCAATTAGATTAGTCATAAACACAACACAACAACTAATAACAAGCAATGAGGATTAACAGTCTCGCTCTGCGCAGCATGAAAGACAGAAATAGCCAAGGATTGATTTTCCAACTGTGGCGTGAATTATGTTTCTGCTTTTACTGCTCTCATTTGATCAATGAAAGGTTCTTTAAAAATGAGATGCTTAACTTCACATCCACTTCTAAAAAAAATAAAATAAATCATATGATCAAATACAATCAATTACACATACAATGTAATGTATAAAATAAAAGTACATACTGTAATAAAACCATAAAAAAGGGGGAAAATCAGCTTTATTATGTAAAAAGCACTGTAGAAAAAACGTAACTTTAGCCAATAATGATCGATTTTTATTCTTGGCGTCTGGTTTGTTTGTTTTATTTTCTATTGTGTTTTAAATATTATTTGTGTTTTTATTTCTCAGTATTATTGGACATGTACAGCACTTTGGTCGGCCTGGGGCTCTATATGTGCTCTATAAATAAACGAACATGAACTTGATAATTATTCACACATCGTGAACAAATGTCAATAATAAAAGTTATGTAATCTCTTTTAAAAAAAGAATACTACCTCTTTAAAAATCTCTTTTTAACAAACTTTGCAAATAGTGGTGACGTAAGAACTAATAAGGTTGCACCACCCTTACAGAAAAACCACATGAATTTCACGTTTTTCCACGTTATCCCATGTGGTTTAGATGGGACTCACACAGAAATGTTCAATATGTGACTACATTATGTGGATGTTCTGTAAGGGCAACTTGCAGCGACACGTTTCTAAGAAAAAAACATCCTCCATTTTGTCTGTCAGCTGAAAGAAGCAATGACCAAGATACACTGTTGCATGCAATGGAAAAAGCCCTCAGGAGCCCCTCCCGTACCGCTCTCTGGGTACTGTTATATAACCTCCGTCTGCAAACATTCCACTAGCAAGCCATTCAGGGCCGCTCAGACTAATAATGCAGGCGTTCCACCTCCCTGCCAGTTCTGCCAGCCTATTGGACGATGCCCGGGCAGGCACGTCGGCGATTGGTTGATTGCAAACGTCACTTTATTCATCTTGGCTGTAAGCCCATGTGGACTCATTGTCCTACTGACATACTTTCTCAGTGAAAAGGGGAGGGCTGTTGTGGGCGGATCCCTGGCACACACAATTTGAATAGACCTTTCCCTTCTCTCTGTTAAGGTGGAACTGGTTCCGACAGATACATAAGTGTGCCGTGGTCCTTTATTCGACACAAACGAACAGACAAAAGCCAATAAAATGTATCCCTTTAAAATGTGATGCTATAAATGAATAGACTAACAAGCAAAACGTCACAGCTTGTTTTCAAAGTTTTGCTCAAATTGTATCCCGCCGCCCTTCAGATGTGTGAAATACAGCAGATTTTTTGTGTTGTTATTTGGCAGCGTCTTCAGCCTCATGCTTTGGAGGCTAAAGCACTGCAGACAGACAGTGTTTAAATTTAAAATCAAAAGTTTATGTGTCAATTTAAGCAGCTTTTGTCTGCAGCGCTTTGACTTCCAAAGCATAACGTTAAAAATAGTTATAGCCACATGACAAATGTTATAACATGACTAATTTCTGTGAAGGCAAGCACTGAAGAACTTTAGATAACTGTTTCTTTCATACATCTGAAGATATAAAAATAGATGTTCATATTAGACAGACAAAGGTGATTAATATGATGTATGCATGCACTTTTTCTCCAGGTTTTTTACAAACATTAATCTACAGCCGCACTGTAAACCCGAATAGGGTAATCAGTTACATCAAATTTTTTGAGTTATGATGTTCCCAATTTTAAGTAAGCAAAACTAGTAAGTTTTGAGTTTGTTGTACTGTTGTTGACTCCTTTTAATTTTGAACAATTTTAAGTAAGCAAAACTAGTAAGTTTTGAGTTTGTTGTACTGTTGTTGACTCCTTTTAATTTTGAACATTTAGCAAAGTAACTTTTTTTATTTACAGCTAAATAAATGAAAGGTCTTAAGACAACCTAAACAGTTCAGCTGCATCAACAATTAACAAACAGCCTTCACAGAGAATGATGCAACACACACACGACTGCTATTGCACCTCCCACAACCTAAGCATAAGCACCACTCTTCTGAACGATGGTAACCCCAAACGTCAAAAACACAACAAACTCTTCTAAATATCCAAGATAATTGAACATTCATCATTAACAAGGCTTTTTCCTTTCTAAAAACTCATAAAATAACACTTCATTTCAAAATTTACTTTCCTAATGCAGTCTCACGCAAAGCATGCTGGGAACTGAATTTCATTCTCAACAAATCATCTTGAATTAACTTGTTGAAATTAAGTTAAACTAACTCAAAAGTAAGAATTAGTTACAGGAACTCAAAACATTTAAGTTAGGAATTTTTTTATATAAAATTAAGTTTACACTACTTAAACTGTTTAATTTCTTTGAACATTCGGGTTTACAGTGCGTTAAAAGAACAATATGTGTCAATATGTGAACCAAAAAAAGACCATCTAACCAGATTAAACTGATTTTTTGATGGTTATTTATTAATAATTGGCATAAATGAGAAATGTTTGCTTGAAGTAAAGAGCACTGATTTACTCAGTAAAGTGATGACATAACACTAGACCAGAGATTAGATTAACTAGTGAAGCATAATGGATTTTAAACACAGTGCTTGAAGAGTCGGGTAATGTAAGAGGGGCTGCCGACCTATCTTTCAGGGAGCATTTGATTGGCCTAAAATCTCAGTAGTGCAGAATGAGTCACCAATATTTTTTGTCCATTTTCCTGAATCGAGAGACTATAAATTTGTGTATCATTAATAGGTTATTTTTGTCAAAGTTCACTAGTATATTGATGACCTTAAAGACAAGCAGTAAAGTGATACTAAAAATAATTATTTCTACTGTACTTAATCAAACCATTAAAAATGCCTCTTCCCAAATGTTTGGGAAACCTAATGAATTCAGATTGAATCAGTAAGCAATAATAAGTAAATAAAGTTTATTTAGAAGTTCCAACAATTCAATTCAAAAGCTGTAGATCAAAAGTTTCCTTAAATGAGTGGTTCACCTTCAAAATGAAAATTCTGTCTTCATTTACACGCCCTCTTGTCATTTCAAACCTGTATGGCTTACTTTCTTCCCCAGAACACAAAAAAAGATATTTTGAAGAATGTTGTTAACAGCCCCCCATTCACTTGCATCTGTTGCCAACATTTTTCAAAATATCTTCTTTTGTGTTCTGCAGAAGAAAGGAAGTCATACATGTTTGAAATGACAAGAGAGCATGTAAATGAAGACAGAATTTTCATTTTGAATGTGAACTACTCGTTTAAAATTTGAAGTTATATCAAATTGGCTTTATAAGTATATTTGAACTTAAATTATATTTAACTGACTTAGGCAATCTAGTTGTGTTTCACATAACTTATAAAATGAAGTTATATTAAATATAACTAGATTTTATACACATGGGCCAAATACCGGTTTCAAGGTATACCGAGGTTTGAAAGAGTCAATGTTTCAAAACCACTAAACCATTTACACAAAAATACATAATTAAGTCATGTAATGCAATGTTTGATGTTTTCGCCTAATATATGGGCTATGACAAAAATAATTTTTTTGAAAGAGTATTAAAATTTTAAGGATTTATTTTTATCTGACATATATGTTCTATGAATGTTGGTTAAAAATAAAATGTGTTTGTGCCCAGTTGAAAAGTTGTTGTTTGTATACGCAGACATTTGAAAATAACACATTTTACTGTTGCAATTGCAATACCGTGAAACCGTGACACTTTTGCTAAAGGTTATTATACCGTCAAAATCTCATACCGGTCCATGCCTAATACACTGTAAATAAATCACTAATTTCAGCTGCCTTAATTTTAAAATTAGTCAATTAAACTTGAATTATATTGAACCCACTTGTTTTAAGTCGGTTAAATATAATTAAAGTTTAGTTGACTCATAAAGCTAATTTGATTCAACTTAAAAATGTAATGAAGATGTTTAACTTAAGTTTTTTTACAGTGTAGTTTAACATATTTTAAATGACTTGTAAAGCCTACTTGATTTAACTTAAAAATTTAAGGCAGTTTTTTAATTTAAGTTTATAAGTTGAAATAGGTGAATAAAGCACACGAATCACCTGATGCAACATTTTTAAAGCCACAAAACTCAAATTTTGTTGAGTTATACCAGTAATGTGTGTCACACCATTGAGCAATCTTCTTTTGTAACAGCAGCAAAAAAAAATTAGAAAGAACCGGCTAAATTACTTCTATCATATTGCATAATAAAGTGTACATAATTAGATCTATGGTTTATTGATTATCTCAGACTCATCTATTTCTGCCCTGCTTGTTTGTCATACTGATGACGAGTATGACTTCTGTTCATGCGGTTTGCATATGCAGGCCACAGTAAAGAACAATGAGTTAATACCTCACTGGTTTACATAATACACCTCTGTTCTTCTCACCCAGTGACATGAAATCCAGTTGCTTTCACACGGACAGAATTACACTCTGGTTTTGGATAAGACAGGCACTGGAGTGCAAAGCGGTCAAAGTGTCAGTAAGCCACTTCAGGCCACGCTTTGTATCAAATGTTCCAGCTGTCTGGTCATTAGTCATTAGTCATTTGGCCACCAATCCAACCAGTTAAGGAGGCGTGTGGCGGTGCTTCAAAATAAGACTATCACCTGGACCAGCTTCATTTATGTATCAAAAAAGTGTTTGCGTGCATGATATCCTTATTATAAGGCAGGTCTCATCCTTGTGGCATTTAAAAAAACAACAAGCAAGACTTGAGTTGTATAACATGGGTGGAGGGCACAAACAGTAACTGTGTAACCACAACGTAAACAAAGAAATGAAATTTAAGAGGAATCTTGATATCAATATTTAAAGAAGAATGTTTAATTTAGCACAAATGAAATGTAAGCTTTAATTAAGAGGTCCAAATGTTGGAGTTCCCATTGTGTAAGAACAGAGAGGGAAAGTAGCTATAGGTTATGGCCAATGAAGACAGACTATGCAAAGTGACACCAAGATTTACATTAGGATTGTTTCTGATCGCAGATCTACTCTGAGTCAGACTATAGCTCTTTTCCAGGATTTATCATTGAGTGCGTTTACATGCACAGTCTTAGCCGTTTATGTGCTCATGTCTGACAGCGCAATAGTAAAAGTCCCAAATGTAAGTAACAGTAAAATAATGCATAAAAGTCCGCTCTCAAATCATGCAGTTGATGTGGAAAGGTCAAAATGAAAAACTATTGTTGCATTTGCAGGTACTGCGGACACAAGAAGTGATATAAAAATACAGATTCTGACCGATTTCCTCTGCATTTTTAATGACTAGACAGACTATCGATGGTGACGTCACTGTATGCGAGAAACCTGGCAAGTCTCAAATTTCCATGTAAACGCGGTTTTCTGCGTAGCCGGTTTGTTGATATGCATGTAAACACGTGAAAACAGGTTTCTTTTATAAGCAGATTTTTGATAGATATCCGTTTATTTTGTGCATGTAAATGCACCCATTCTGTGACCAGTGGCGACAGCCTGTGACAGCCTTGGCTTTAGGATTCCTAATCAACTTTTCATTGTGTAAGTTTATGTTAGGCTCCATTAACAGATAGTAAATCGGTTCCCAACATAACATACATTGTTTACATCAGGGTCGGAAATTAACAGAGGCTTTGGAAAAAATGACAACAAGGTGAACAAATCTGCTCTCCAAGTTCAAGACAAAAGAGAAGCTTGTTTTGTAGCGTGTAAAGCGTGTGACACCTCTGGTGCTGCTTTGTTTCTGTTTAAATTAAACAAGTTATCAACATTTTAATTATTTATATTTTATTGTTTATTTCATCTACATACATTTAGAAGTAAATTATCACTTGTACCTCTTAACAGCAATCCTAGGATTTATTTTTTATAATTTGATGCCAGGTCAGGGTTAAACACACATTTTCTGTCATGGTCTGTGGACCCCCTGAAGTAGCCTTGGCCACCCCCTGGCCACCCCATATATAAAACTCTAGCTCCGCCACTGTCTGTGACACAGATTGTGCAGATGCTAGTGTATATTTAAACACGCCCCCACCTCACCACAGTGTGCCCAGACACATACACCTGCAACTGGCATTAACATTTGTCCAGAAAGCAAACTAACGGAGAGAAAATCCCCAGTGTGTGCCAACAGACAAAAGAACCTTAAGGTGTTTGGGCAACTAGTTAAATGAATAGTTATCACAATCCAATATTTACTTAGTTGGATAGCTGATTAGACAGTCTTTGTTTTTCTGTTAAGACATTAAGCAGTGACAGAAATATCTTTAGAGCGTCCTACTGTATACTGTTTCATAAACTGTTCATAAATAGTATGAAAAATAGTTTTTATAAGAATCCTACAAAAGAGTATATATACAGTATATTGTACATCACAGTATCCAATCAGAATAAAGTATTATAAACTATTTATTATTTTATTATTATCTTATTATCATTACATGAAAATAATATTAACTTAACCACTACACATATACACATGTATATTTTAATATGGGAATATCCATATATATATATATATATCCATAGTCAAGGTCAAGGTAAAGATCAAAACTCAAGCTGAAGTCTGAAGGTGCGCGCAAACAGAGCGCGTGGGGTTGCACGACTCCAGCGAAGCCCCGCCCAGCTAAACCCCCTCCACACCCCACGTCCGTGCTCGTAAACGCTGCTGTGTAATGTTCAGTGACATAACTAGGTCAGTAGAACAGCATTTTCAAGAGCTGCTCACACAGCCTGCCATGCTGCCTTCTGAAAACAACAACACGTAGCCGACACGCCAGACTCTCCCCAACATTTATAAACGACGATATCACCCCAACAGCACAGGATCATTTACAATATATTACAATTAACATATAACAGTTATACAGATCATGGTACACGATTTTAATCATTATCAGAACATATTTGGAGACATATGCCTATTATTTATTAAAACATACATCTTGTATATTTTCAGAGAGTAGAAGTTTAAATTCAATGATTTTGGATTTGTTGCGGGATAAATGACGCAATACATTTTATTTATAATTATCAATACAAATAAATTACGTAATAAAACAGGCATGTCAAACAGAGATTCGCCGCCAATAAAAGCTTTACAGATGCGTCAGATTTTTGATACATTGTAACGTCTGTGCATCAAACAGCAGAACGCAGAACCCTCTTGCGTTTTATTTACACATTATCGCGTTCCGTTTAAACGCGTCACAAAGTAACAAGTGTCAATGTTACATGGAGCAAAACGCCAGTGTGCGCACAGAAACAGAACGGATGTGAATAAATACACAAGACAGATGATTGAAACATGTCAAGTATTATTAAGTATACATGTCAAGTATTGCGCATATCGTGAGCGCCCGTTTCCTGCGCGAGCACTGCGGGAAAGATCGTGTCTTTCAAAACCACACGCATTTTCGTGTAAACGTAATTTTAAGTTGACAAACAATTCATGTGCTTTTCATTATGAACACAGTCGACATTTAAATAATTAAATACTAGTTGCAAGAACAAGTAAACCTCTTACCTCTCATTTTGATCGCGATTTGTTGAAAGTCTACAGGGTGCGTAATAATATTTGGATGGACTAAAAAGCTTAGGTGGGACCCGAAAAGAACTTTCCAGCTCTGATTGTGACCATTATTATGAAGAGAAATAATGGAAAAAGATCTTCGAAGCAAGTTTGCGTCTTTAAATCTGTATCTGTCGCTCTGAGAAGCTGAAAGTCGCTCTCGGTGTGTGTTATAGTGCGGTATGATTCGCGTTCTTCCTCTACTCTCCTCACTCTACCGTGCTAACCTACTTTCGGACGCGTGGACTCTCACATGATCGCTCACTGCTCACGGGGACGCGCATCCCGCAGCAGCGCTTAAGGTGGCACGAGTACTTTGACATTTTATTAATTGCGCTTCTTCCTTACGCTCATTATTTTAAACATATGAAACTACGACACGGTGCCATCAATTGTGTTGTAAAGTATCCTGACAGAAAAAGGGAGAAAAAAAGGAAAACATAACGGTGACTGACTGCTTTCTACAAGACTTGATGTAGCTGAGCATGCATAATTGAATTATTCAATATGCAAAGGCTTATGGGATACCTACCATAATAACGTGTCATCTGTTTATGATGTAAACATGTTTTGTCTGATACCTCACGTTTGTTTAAAATATTGTACATTAAAATATATTTTTAAATTCTAAACATTGTAGAAGAGATCTGGTTTAAAAACCAGCATGTTTATTGCATGCATTGCAGAGTTGTAAAATAATGATTCTGGTGACTTAAACATTTTAATTACATCTTATCGTATTGTTTCAATTACAATTCCTACAGGTCATAATAATAACTAACTCAATGAAACATTTTAGAGTCTAAAGCACAGAAAATATTATAAGTCATAATAAGTATTTTAATGTTAAATGTGTCCATTTCTTTCCTGTGTGCACACTCAAATTAGCCTATTAGGAAAAAGTTGATTTGGAAAATGGCTCTTTTATGATTGAAACATTGCAGAAGAAAATCACTTAGTCATTAGGAATAAATAAGAACTGGTCCTGTGATGGTTATGTAATCTTTGGAGACCCGCTGAACGGCCAAATGATTTATTTTTCATTCAGAACCATTAAGCTTTGATTAGGCTCACATCCTATAAAGAAATAACATGAATCTTTTATGTGCTTCAAAGCGCAAATATATCAAAATCACAATTCAGACGGTTACAATCTTACTCCTGACACAAAAACCAAAACTGTTCCCAATGAAAGCCAAGCCAATATATTAGACGCAAAGCGAAACAACATCAAGTTTACTTTTTAAGTTTACTTTTATTTCTAAAGCACATTTAAAAAAACAGCAACCAGTCTGACCAGAGTGCATAGGCTAATTCACATTATGTGCCTCTGTGTGCTTTATGCTCCTTTCTCCTAAATGGCAGCAATGACGAGAGGAGCAGCGACTGCGTGTGGAAAAACTCGGTGATGCAATTTTCTGGCAGTGGCTGGTTATGAAACACACAGAGAAGATTATAGTAAGTAGGTTAGTGGAAAAGCCAGACAGCACACAATGTGCCACGCTCTCCGCGGCTCCTCCCTCAACACGCCCTGTCATCATTTTATCTCCTCCTCACCGTATCATTCCTCTTCATTTCTCGTCTTTACCTTAAAGTTCGACGTCCTGTTGGATTTGTTTCTTTTCATCTTGTTGCTCTTTTTGATATGATCTGTTTGTTTCTATTCGTGCACCAGACGAGCTCGCTGGGCCCCTGCTATTCTATATGTCTTTCATTTGCCCACTGAACTGCTTGTCTATGAGGCGCCGTATGGTTTAAATCAAACTGCGCTTATGAATACATATATAAAAGCGTGCATACACACATATACATTGCTCACATATACATGTATACTATTGGATGTTCAAGCAATCATATGAAAAACATGTGCGCACTAATGTGAAATCCATACCAATACATCTTACGTTAGTAATGCATGCATGTACACTTTTTCGCGCCTACATATAAACTCGATGCGTGCAAACACACCTATACAATACTCGCACATACATACAAACTCTGCGTACATACACATCTATGAAACACTCGCACATACATATAAACTCTGCGTACATACACATCTATAAAACACTCGCACATATACCTACTAAATATAATGCACACTTTTAAATAAAATGACACGCTTTAGTTTGCATGCATAGTGATTTCATATGTGGATGTGCGTGAACTTTTCAGTGTAAACGGAAGAAACCTGGCGACTACACTGAAAAGTGGTAGTCAAGGACAATGGGTATAACCCCAATATGAAACTTTCAACGCACCCTTAAAGGTTTTTGAGATATAGCAACTCAAAATGGCCCATGAGTGCAATGGCCCATTGAACAGTATTGTGATATATGTGCCAACCTCATGGGTCCATAACTTTAAAATATGTTATAGTAAAATATTCTGTATTTTGCATGTTGATAGGCAATAATAATTGGTATAACTCTGCAGTGACACTTTCAACACACCGACAAAGCCAGCTGAGATAAAGCTCCGCCAATGGTCCAACATTTCAATGTCTCATTTATATGTCTTGTCACAAATGCCAACTTCATGGACTTAAAAAAGTTACAGTAGAAATGTCAACATGTCTTTACATGGGCGTTTAATTAGCCAAGAGCATTATATGTAATCAATAACTAATACATTGAATGGTACATTGAAATGTTATGAAACATATGAAAAACACTTGTCTGTCTCTTTCATGCAATAAACATCATGGCTAGAGACATCAATCATGAACAGAGCTCAACACATTCAGTTTTGTTTCTAGTATCATATTTAAAACACGTACATTTGTATAATTGTGACCATCATCAGTATATTTTTGTCCCGTTGTTGTTGAGTTCTCTACATTACCACATTCAACCGTTCCTGTGTTCTCTGCTTGCTCGGTAACTCATAGCAACAGCCGTGACATTCTGACCCTAAACCTACGTAAAAGCAAAATTACTGACTGGGTTGGGGCAGGGATCTGAATCCAAGCCCATACATGGGATTTATCAGAGGAAACAGAGAATACAAATTCATCATAAATGGATTCGAGCGATAGGAACATTTTCTGAGCACACTGCAGTTGATATGTTCAAAAACATGACATGAGCACATCAAGTGCACATCAAGGTTAATGTACTGTTGCACATATCTTTTTGTGTTTTGACTCGCCACCTACTGGACATTTAAGGTACTGCACTATATAGTTACGGTTCAGTTTACTTTCAATTTCTCTCAGTGTACGCAGTCCAGAGCAACGTACATGCAGTTTCTTTCGGTGGCTGATTTAAGCGTTGAAACCTTGGAAATATATGTCCGTAAGTGCTGATTTGTTTACTATACAGTGACTCTATGTACCAGGGTTCATTATACTTAGATTATCGCTGTGATTTGTTGTATCTCACTTGATCTTTGTTGCAAACATGCTATGCTAGCGGTAGAACGAATATGGTAATCTTGCTGATATTTGATACAAATTTGTGTCTCATTTAATAGACTTTCTTCATACCTATGTTACTTAAGATGTGTATAAAAAGGAACTGTGTACATAAGAAAACTATGTTAAGCTGGTTTAAAATGAATATGTTGGAAATGTGAATGTAAATTTCAATTATATATTTTTCTCTTTGATTGTAGTTTTACAAAAAAGATAATAAGAAGAACAATCACCAGTAAAGTCACTTAAGTTACGAAGATTGCTTTCTGAAGTTCTTTTCTGGAGTACGCTATCTGTTAAGCCTTTGCTCAAGCAACGCAATTGGTTAGAACAGAATAGTTACAGTATAATATGTGTTTTGAAATATGTGAAATAAAACCTTGGTTTTGGAATGAAACTCATATTTATTCAAATTTGACATGTGACCTACATGTCACATCACCATTTCTGCTAAATCGTTTGTCTTGTTGAGGAGGGGTGTACTGTTAATTTTCTAACCATTTAGACTAACAGTTCCTGCCTGACAGTTTCAGATCCTAAAAGAGTAAAAAAACATGACTTGGGCCAGTAAGCCACCACCCAGAACACTATAGCAACTGTACAGCAACCATCCAAAACACTTTTACAAGAATTGTAGCATTAAGAAAAGAAAATTATACAGATTAAATCTCTTTATTGTTTCAATCATTTCTTCTAGACTGCAATGACAATATATGGAGCGCAAAAGGAAACATTTGCTTATTTTCCTAAGTTGCATTCTATCTAAAAGCGAATGCTCACCCAGACCTGCCTGAAACGCCTCGTGTAACCACACCCCCACAAATCTACGTCAGTTCCGCTCAAATGTATACGCAAGTAAGGTGTGCGTACCTGTCAGTACAATTGAGTTGGAACCTGATGTTCCAAATATGCTAAGAGGCGTTACATTTCCACAACATGCTTGCAGTATTCTACCAATCACTATTCAATTCAATTCAATTCAATTTTATGTATATAGCGCTTTTCACAATGTGCATTGTTCCAAAGCAGCTTTACAGGAGCAAATAAGAAAAACACAGAAAGGTAAAACACAGCACAGTGCATGGTGTTTATAGACCACGCAAGATCATTATAATAAATAATATCTAATAAATAAATGAATAAATACGTAAATAAATGCAGTCTCCCGGTTAGCAAGCCAACACTGCACTGCTGTGGCGAGGAACCCAAACTCCAATGATGAATAAATGGAGAAAAAAAACCCTCGGCAGAAACCAGGCTCAGCCGGGAGGGCCAGATCTCCTCTGACGTGTCATAGCTGCACTCAGTGAGCCCGACCAAAGCCACCGAGCAAACATCAACGAAGAACATGGAGAGCCCACGAGCCGCGACCCAGGAAGCCCCACCCGCCGAAACCGTGCAGGTCCAACCCGGTCCCATTCCGCGATCAACAACAGACAACAGAGGAACAACCAGGGAAAAATAGTTATGGCATAATTAACTTTATTCCTCTGTTGTCTGACATTGACCACAAAACAAGACCAACTAGACCAGACCCACATGAAACGCCCCGAACCACAACCAACAAGCCCCCCCACTCCCTACAAACACCCACCCAGCAACCTCCAATCAAAGTCACTGAGTGCAGCTATAACTTCAAACTGCTGTCATGTGATGTACATTTAGCATTAAATACCAAGTATTGTAAATTTAGCATTAATGTGACAAGTAGTCCGTCTTTGCTCTCGGTTGGGGATGGAATTGTCTGAGCTGGGCCGGTCAGATGGTTGCCTTTTTCTTGGGTGGTGATTGAATTGCCTTGGATGGAGCTGGGATGGTCAGTCAGTCCGCAGGCTCTCGCAGAAGGATGGCACGGGATTTTCCGATGTAGCTGGCATAATCTCTAGTCGGCGATGGGCATATGACGTTCATCTGGGCCTGGCGGAATCTCTCCCTAGGGCAGAAAGAGAATAATTAGCGTAGCTGCTGTTCATTAGCTATGTATTAGTGAATGCTTGGCTGAAAAGATGTGTCTTTAATCTAGATTTAAATTGGGAGAGTGTGTCTGACCCTCGAATAGTATCGGGGACGCTATTCCAGAGTTTAGGTGCTACGTATGAGAAAGCTTTACCCCCTTTGGTGGATTTAGTTATTCTAGGTGTTATCAAAAGTCTGGAGTTTTGAGATCTTAGAGAGCGTGATGGGTTGTAGTGTGGTAGAAGCTCTGTTATGTAGGTAGGGGCTAAACCGTTTAAGGCTTTATAAGTAATTAAAAGAACTTTAAAGTCAATACGATACTTAATGGGTAACCAGTGAAGGGTTGATAACATTGGGGTTATGTGATCGTATTTTCTGGACCTGGTTAGAACTCTGGCAGCTGCATTCTGAACTAACTGTAGTTTGTTTATTGATGATGCAGGACAACCACTAAGCAGTGACACGTACGTACACAGACAAGTACCACACACACACACGCTCAGTGAGAGCACACATTTAGGATAAAGGAGAGAGAAGCACAGGTCAAATATAACAGATAATAAATTCCTATATGCAATATTAATTAAGTAAAACTTTAAGATTCTAAAGCAGCCCCCCCGGTCAGGCAGATAGTGCAAAAACAGTATGCAAACGGTGGCGAGGAACCCAAAACTCTAATCGAGAAAAAAAACCTCAGGAGAACCCAGGCCCAACCAGGGGATTCCAGTTCCCCTCTGGCAAAAGCTGCTGCCTCTGCACAAGCTCCAGAGAACTTGCACAACAAGGCTAAATAAAATAAATAAACTTAATAATAAAATAAATTATAGTTTAAGATTATCATTAATAATCTAATAGCATTTGAAATTTTGTGGTGAAGACATGTCAAGAGACCGCGTCCTTCTTTATCCAGCTCTATCATCTCAGCTCTTGTCAGGTCCCCACTTCCCATTCTCCGCTCTACCATCAGGTCAGGCCATGAACTGCATCCTGCTCGCTGTGGTAACCTTGGAACAATGAGACAAGACTGGCTGAGAGTAGAGTACTGTTCTGTACTCTTTGATGCAACAAGTACATCAGTTGTGTTTTTGGTTCCGGTTGATCTAACTAATGCAGCCTAAACCCTCTGAAGATTTATATTATGGAAGAGTAGTGTATGCAAGATTAAAAAGATGCGTCTTTAGTCTAGATTTAAACTGACAGAGTGTGTCTGCCTCCCGGACAGTGCAGGGAAGACTATTCCAAAGTTTAGGCGCTAGATAGGAAAAGGATCTACCACCTGCACTTGATTTTGAAATTCTAGGTGTTACCAACTGACAGGACGCCTGAGAGCGTAATGCACATGTACAAGAGGAGCTATACAATACAAGAGGAGTTCACTTAAGTACTGAGGAGCTAAACCATGTAGGGCTTTATAGGTAATAAGCAAGATTTTAAAGTTAACGCGATGCTTTATAGGTAACCAGTGCAAGGTTGACAGAACCGGGCTAATATGTTCATACTTTTTTGTACGTGTAAGAACTCGAGCTGCCGCGTTTTGGACCAGTCGGAGTTTTTGTAATAAGCCTGCAGGGCAACCACCTAACAGTGCATTACAGTAATCTAGTATTGATGTCATGAATGCATGAATTAACTTCTCTGCATCTGACATTGACAGCATAT
>NC_079894.1:24484043-24485411 GCF_024868665.1 Triplophysa rosa | reverse complement strand
GTGTGTGTGTGTGTCTCTGTGTCTGTGTGTGTTGGTGCGTGTGCGTGTTGTGTGTGTGGGTGTGTCTGTCTTCTGTGTTTTCAACCTTTTCTTGTTTTTGCAGGTACAACTTTGATTGTTTTGCTTGTAGTCAATGTGTCTCATGTGCAGCTGCTTTGTAACAATGAAAATTGTAAAAGCGCTATATAAATAAAGTTGAGTTGAGTTGAGTTGAGTATTTTCTGGACCTAGTTAGAACTCTGGCAGCTGCATTCTGAACTAACTGTAGTTTGTTTATTGATGATGTAGGGCAACCACTAAGTAGTGCATTACAGTTGTCAAGTCTTGAGGTCACAAATGCATGAATAAGCTTCTCTGCGTCTGTCAGGGCTCGGGTCTTGCACCTCTGGGTTTTGTCTTTCTTGTCTTCTGTTTTTGTTTTGTCGAGCACTTGACAGTTGCCATGTTCTTGGAATCCGCATGTGTGTGGCCCCGCCCCCTTGTTATCCTATCTACGTCTCATTATTGATTCACCTGGTTCCCTTTAACTTTCCCTCTCCCCAACTGGTGTCTCATTTTCCTTTCTGATTGCTTCTCCTTTTATTCCCTGTGTTTTGCGTTGTTCTTTGTCAGTCCGTTAGAGTTATTTTGGTGGCGATCTCTGGCCTCTTGTCCTGTACACTAAGTCTTGTCTTGTTAAATTCTAGAGTGTTAATCGTCTTGTCTTGTCCAGGCTCCAGTGCTGTATTCACCTAGTCCTGTTCTTCCTGTCCTTGCTTTGGCAATCTGCTCTTTAGACGTTAAGCTGTGGTTCTTCCTCTCGAAGGTTATTCAAGGCGAGTCATCCGGTTCTCTTCAGTGGAGTCTCTCGAGGATTCTTACCAAGGGAGCCTTGTACCTCGACTGTGCGAGCTTCGCACTGGGATTATTGCACGGTCACCTCCTGACGGACTTTTGTTTTCACCCGCCTCCATTTGGTACGGATTACCATCGAGGGGCTAAGAACACTGGCCTCGGGCCTTTCCGAGTTTGACTTGCACCAGCCAGAATCTCCGCTCTACTCTCCAGCCCGGTTGGATTTACTGTGGACTCTTGTTGCCTCACTCACCCTTCTCCGCTTGCTGCGGGGGGTTTTTTGTGTTGTTTTTTACGGTCGTTTGGCCGAGCACTCGAGCCTTTGTTTCTCCTCTGGGTTTTTTCTGTCATAGGCTGTATTCAGCCGGTTATTTTTGAGTGTGGGATTTTTCATTAAATCTGTCTATCCTGCATTTGACTCCAGTGTCCTTCCTAACAGCGTCAGCCACACATAAAATATTTGGCAACATTTCTAAGGTGGATGAAGGCTGTTTTTGTGATATTTGAGATGTGATTTTTAAATGACAGGTTGCT
>NC_079894.1:24423222-24483943 GCF_024868665.1 Triplophysa rosa | reverse complement strand
AGGAAGATCTCGGGTGGAGAGCCATACTCTTTGCCCTACGCGGAGTATCGGACCAACTCTCCGACGCTTGTTAGCCTGCCTCTGTTGTAGTTGGGTTGCTTTAATGAGGGCCGCCCGGGCTCTCTGCCAGGAGTGCTGACATCTGCGGACGAACTGGGTGGCAGCTGGATCCTCTGCCTCTGGCTCCTGTCCGGGAAACAGAGAGGGGGGGAAACCAAACAGGCACTCAAAAGGAGACATGTGTAAGGATGAGTGGTATAGGGTATTATGTGCAAACTCGGCCCACATGAGTCGAGGAGTCCAGGTGGTCTGATTGTTGGACACGAGACACCTCAGTGTCTTCTCAATGTCCTGATTAACTCTCTCGGTCTGGCCGTTCGATTGGGGGTGAAACCCGGATGACAAACTAACAGAGGATCCTATGAGCTGACCGAATGCCTTCCAGAATCGGGAGGTAAACTGTGGCCCACGATCCGAGACCATATCCTGGGGAAAGCCGTGGATTCTAAAGACGTGTCTCATCATGATTTCGGCAGTTTGTATAGCTGTGGGGAGTTTAGGTAGGGGTATAAGACGACACGTCTTGGAAAATCTGTCCACCACCACTAGGATAACAGTGTTACCTTGAGACTGCGGCAAACCAGTGACGAAATCCAGAGAGATGTGGGACCAGGGACGTCTCGGAATGGGCAGTGGGTGCAGAAGGCCCTGAGGATGGCTCCTAGGCTCCTTGTTCTGAGCGCACACCCAGCAGGCGGAGACAAAGGTCCGAACATCCGCCTGTATCCTGGGCCACCAGAACTTCCTCTGGAGCAGCTCGCAGGTTCTAGTGGCCCCCGGATGACCTGAGGAGGGGGATGCATGTGCCCACTGCAGCACCTTGGAACGTAAATGATCAGGAACGAAGAGACGCCCTCTAGGACCATTACCTGGATCGGGCTGACGCTTTTGGGCTCTTTTGACAGCCTCTTCTAAGTCCCACTGGATGGAGGCTAGCACCCTGGAGGTGGGGAGGATGGTTTCTGGATGGGTCTCTTTCTCGGGTGGGTCAAACTGTCTTGAGAGGGCATCAGGTTTGAGATTCTTTGAACCTGGGCGATAGGAGAGAGTGAAATTGAATCGGTTAAAAAAAGAGGGCCCAACGGGCTTGTCATGAATTTAACCTCTTGGCGTCTCGGATGTAGGTGAGATTACGATGGTCCGTCCAGATGAGGAACGGGTGTTTGGACCCCTCCAGCCAATGCCTCCACTCCTCCAATGCCATCTTAACGGCAAGCAGCTCCCGGTTTCCAATGTCATAATTTCTCTGAGTGGGGCTGAGTCGACGAGAAAAAAAAGCACAGGGGTGAAGCTTGTGAGTGTTCTTACTTCTCTGTGACAATACGGCTCCTACGCCCACGTCCGAGGCATCCACCTCCAGAACGAAGGGTAACTCTGGGTCTGGGAGCACCAGTATAGGCGCCGATGTGAAGTGCTGCTTCAAGGAGTTGAAAGCCTGATTGGCTCTGTCTGTCCATGTGAATGGCCCATTAGACTTCTTGGTCAAAGTAGTTAGAGGCTCAGCAACAGAACTAAAATTTCGAATAAATCTCCTGTAGAAATTTGAGAATCCCAAAAAGCGTTGTACCTGTTTGATTGAGTTGGGTTGGGGCCAATCCAATACTGCCTGAATCTTGCCAGGGTCCATCTGAAGACTCCCCTTGGAAACCCAGAAGCCGAGAAATGAGACAGAAGGAACATGGAATTCGCTCTTCTCGAGCTTAACGAAGAGTTTGTGTTTCAACAGTTGGGTAAGGACCCGTCTGACATGTTGCACATGTTCCTCGTGGTTCCGGGAGAAAATCAAAATGTCATCTAGATACACGAAAACTGAAAGATTAAGCATATCCCTGAGAACATCATTAATAAGGCACTGAAAAACAGCTGGAGCATTAACCAAACCAAACGGCATAACCCGGTACTCATAGTGACCGTTAGGTGTATTGAACGCAGTCTTCCACTCGTCCCCCTCTCTGATTCTGACCAGATGATAGGCATTCCTGAGGTCCAGCTTGGTAAAGATAAGATGAGGAACGGGTGTTTGGACCCCTCCAGCCAATGCCTCCACTCCTCCAATGCCATCTTAACGGCAAGCAGCTCCCGGTTTCCAATGTCATAATTTCTCTGAGTGGGGCTGAGTCGACGAGAAAAAAAAGCACAGGGGTGAAGCTTGTGAGTGTTCTTACTTCTCTGTGACAATACGGCTCCTACGCCCACGTCCGAGGCATCCACCTCCAGAACGAAGGGTAACTCTGGGTCTGGGAGCACCAGTATAGGCGCCGATGTGAAGTGCTGCTTCAAGGAGTCGAAAGCCTGATTGGCTCTGTCTGTCCATGTGAATGGCCCATTAGACTTCTTGGTCAAAGTAGTTAGAGGCTCAGCAACAGAACTAAAATTTCGAATAAATCTCCTGTAGAAATTAGAGAATCCCAAAAAGCGTTGTACCTGTTTGATTGAGTTGGGTTGGGGCCAATCCAATAATGCCTGAATCTTGCCAGGGTCCATCTGAAGACTCCCCTTGGAAACCCAGAAGCCGAGAAATGAGACAGAAGGAACATGGAATTCGCTCTTCTCGAGCTTAACGAAGAGTTTGTGTTTCAACAGTTGGGTAAGGACCCGTCTGACATGTTGCACATGTTCCTCGTGGTTCCGGGAGAAAATCAAAATGTCATCTAGATACACGAAAACTGAAAGATTAAGCATTTCCCTGAGAACATCATTAATAAGGCACTGAAAAACAGCTGGAGCATTAACCAAACCAAACGGCATAACCCGGTACTCGTAGTGACCGTTAGGTGTATTGAACGCAGTCTTCCACTCGTCCCCCTCTCTGATTCTGACCAGATGATAGGCATTCCTGAGGTCCAGCTTGGTAAAGATAATGGCACCCTGCAGGACCTCGAAGGCCGTGGTCATGAGGGGGAGAGGATAGCGATTCTTGATGGTGATGCTGTTAAGGTTCCGATAGTCGATACAAGGTCGGAGATTCCCATCCTTCTTTTCAACAAAGAAAAACCCGGCCCCAGCCGGTGACGTGGAGGGACGAATAAACCCACTATCCAGGGCCTCCTTGAGGTACTTGTCCATGGCTGTCCTCTCGGGACCAGAGAGGGAGTAGAGTCTTCCACGGGATGGGTAAGTTCCTTGCATAAGCTCGATGGAGCAGTCATATGTTCTATGTGGGAGTATTGTGGCAGCCTGGGCTTTACTGAAGACTTCGAGGAGATCTGAATATTCGGGGGGAACTCGGGATAACTCGGGAGTGGGGGGCTTAGTGGGGACAGGTTCGAGTCTGGGAACGGCCATGATCTCTGTGCGGGAAGTCTCAGGTCTGGTGTGGGGTATGCCCATCTGGTTAAAAAAAGGGGGCAGTTGGAAAGTCTTAAGTGGCTCAGATGGATAGCAGGGAGCAGTACCTGAGGTCTGACAGTTGGTTCCCCACTCTCTGATGACTCCTTGAGACCAGTCTATGTGAGGATTGTGAGCGATCAACCATGGGAAGCCAAGGATTATGGGGAGATTGGGGGTATAAATCAGAAAAAATTGTATCCACTCTTGGTGATTCCCTATATGTAATTGGAGGAGTGGAGTGCATTGGGTAACACGACCTGACCCCAACGGACTGCCGTCGACAGCCGTGATACAAAGGGGTTCCTGGAGAGTCTCTGAAAAAATAGCTAGACTCTGGGCCAACCTTAGGTCCATAAAATTTCCTGAGGCTCCAGAGTCCACAAAGGCCCGAACAAGATGGTCTCTTTGACCTTGGGTGATAGTGGCTTGGACTATTAGACCTGAGGACGTAGGCCCAGGGATAACTCCGATTCTCGCCCTGGCCTCCCTGCTCCAGGACGAGGCCTGACTTTTCCCGACAACTCAGGACAGTCTGTGCGAAAGTGGCCAGGTTTGCCACAATAGAGGCAGCATCTCTCTCTCATCCTTCGACTACGTTCGGCCTTAGATATCCGGGTTCCACCTAGCTGCATAGGTTCTTCTAAGTCCCCCGGGGAAGGAGAAAACACCCTCGGGTTAGCTTGGGGTGAATCGATCTCCCGCAGTCGTTCCAGATTGCGTTCCTTGAGGCGATGGTCAACCCGGATAGCCACATCTATGAGAGACTCGAGATTAGGTGCAGGATCTCGGAAAGCCAACTCATCCTTAAGTTTGGGAGATAAGGCGTGATGGAAGATGGCCTTAAGGGCCGGTTGATCCCAGCCACTCTCGGCCGCCAAAGTGCGAAACTCAATAGCAAGATCTGCGGCGCTTCGGGTTCCTTGAGAGAGGTTCAACAGACGATGATCCACATCACCCCTGCAACTAGGATGTTGAAATACTCTCCTCATCTCTTCGATGAAGAGTTGGCAGTTAATGGTGAGTGGAGACTTCTGATCCCACAAGGCTGAGGCCCAATCGAGCGCCTTTCCCGTAAGAAGGGTTATAATGTAGGCCACCTTGCTATTTTCTGTAGGGAAACTGCTTGGTTGGAGCTGAAAGGCCAAAGTGCACTGAGTGAGAAACCCCCTACATCTCTCAGGGTTGCCATCAAACCGTTCCGGAGCTGGTAATCGAGGTTCAAGATGGGGTCTAGGAGACTGTAGGAGTTCTTGGTGTGTTGCGGCTTGGGGCTGTGGGTTGAGAAGTCTGAGAATCTCAGAGAGGGCTTGATCGTGTCGCTGAATGGCCGTAGCCTGCTCAGACAGCGCAGCAAAGATACCTTCGACACTGGGTTGGGGTTCTTCTGCTGGGTTGGATTCCATGGTTCAGTCTTGCTGTGATGGGTTGCCTGGAGAGGGGATCAAACCCGGGTCCCGGGCATGCAAGAGTTGAGGTGTAGCTCACTGAGCTAGTTCCAAGGGCTTTAAACCCAATTGCAGAAGATAGATAGTCCAGAGGCGTAAGTCATCAGAAATGGAAAAAACTTTAATAAGTAGACAAAAAAACTTAAAGTTCAAAACAAACTTGGTAAGCCGTGCTTCCAAAAAACAGAGTAACAAAAAGGTAGACTCGGGGGTCTAAAAAACTCAACATAAGTATAACACTTAACACCATACTGCTCACAACAGGAAACGAGGGGTAAACGGATCAAGACTGAACAAAAAAGGCAGGGAACAAACACACTTATAAAGTGTCAAACACAGGTGTAGACAATCCGGTAATGATGAGATGTAGAAGGAGGCAATGTTGACCTCTACAGGCCTGGAGCAACCAGAGTCCATAATGTGGTCTATCTGAAGGCACCTGGCAGGAGAAGAGCGACCCCTGCAGGCCAGGACGAACAAACAGTCCCAAAGGAACAGACACGTTATAGGTCTATAGTTTCCTAGTTCATTGGGGTCTAAGTTTGGTTTCTTGATAAGAGGCTTAATGACGGCCAGTTTAAAGGGTCCTGGGACATGGCCTAGATTAATTGACGAGTTGATAATGTTATAAATGGGCTCAATTGCAACGGGTAATAACTCTTTTAATAATTTAGTTGGTATGGGGTCTAATAAACAAGTTGTAGGTTTAGATGTTGCAATAAGTTTAATTAAATCTTCCTGTTTTATAGGTGAAAAACACTGTAGCCTTTCTTTTGGGGCGATGGTTGGTACTAATTTATAGGACAGACTTGGAGGTTGAGTTTTTACTATTTTGTCACTACACACTGGTTCACTGGCCAATAATAGCACACCTCGCTTTTCAGAGCAATGAGCTTTGTAAACAATCTGTGCATTTCAGAGAGGCGGGGCAAAGAGGAGATACAAACATACACGGTATGTGGAAAATACAGCGTTTTTGAACCTTAAATCATGTATATACATTGTATTTCATCTAAAACAAATGAAAATATTCCTTTTAGCCGTGTCATAAGACCCCTTTAAGATTTCAATATTAACTCAAACATTTCTCATCAAAACCGATTTTTTGCTGTATTTTATATTTATACCTTTTCACTTTACAATCTACAGCTCCATATACTCTTATATCATTTGTACTGGTTCTGTATCTAATTTTCTATTAATATCTCAATGAAACACAACTGAAAATGTGATCAAATCTCCTGAGATAAAAAAAGAAACTCCCTGATCGGTAAACAGTTGCTCTGGGATGTTTTGCAGAAAGGAAAGCATGACTGCCCAGTGCCCACAATGTAATCCTGTGATTAAAAGGCTTAACAAATTGACCACTGTAAGAGTTTTAATGGAAAGAGTGAATGAAGTGATCCAGAAACTAAATGTGGTTTGGAAATGGAGAATTGATCAAGTGATTGATGTGCAAATGCTCTCTCCTGCTCGCAGAGACGGAGGTTTCAGCATGCACAGGGATTACGTTTGATCCTGCCTTCGCATGACACCATAATCCCACTCCCTCCTGCTCCATCTTCACCTCTCTCTCTAATCCCTTGCTTCTCTGCTGTTTCAAAAGCTCCCCTGGTTTGAGTCTGGTTATCTGATGTGACTCCAGGCAACACGCTATCAGTTCAGTGTGTCATTGAAAACACACACTCTCACCTTATGTTCTATTCTCTCTCTCTCTCTGTCTCTCTCTCGTGGTGCATGCTGGGAGTCTGTGGGTGAGAGTGGTGTTGGGTGAGAGTGAAGCTGTGAAAGTACACTTATATTTTCTACTTTTTTCCGGTTTCTTTTCTGCATGGTTTGGTATTAATTTTATTTTGTGAGGATACGAGTTGTACAAAAGAATGGCGTCTCATGAAGAGGCGCCGTTGCTTTCTTTGCGCAACGGCTTCAGGTGTATGACGGAGGATGGAGTAATGGTGGAGGATGTTTTGGTCGCAGTAGGAGAGCAGGTAGGCCATGAGAACATTACCTCTGCTTCTCGTATGACGTTTTTTTTTTTTAAACAACAACAACTCGTCAATAAGGTGATTGAAACTGGTCTTAACAAACTGGCCTTAATGCAAGTTACTCCGCTTCATAACACATCCAGTAAAGTTGTAATTCAAATGTGCCTCCGTTTATTTCTGATGATGTTTTACAGTGCAAATTACCACGGTTTGGTAAGTTTGCGAGTCCGTTCAGAGCGATGTGTCTGGGGAGTAAACACCCGGCTCTGAAGCACATCATGTCTTTTAGGAGACATGTTTATATGTTTTTAGAGTCACCGGTTCATACGCTGAATGTTTCTTTCCATGTAAAACTGTGTAAAAATGTGTACACTCTGTATACTGTGATAGGCTATATGAGACCAGTTTTCTTTTTGCACTTATGCTTTTTGTTGTCCTTATGTTGTCAATTGCTTCCATTGTTTCCCTCATCTGTAAGTCGCTTTGGATAAAAGCGTCTGATAAATGACTAAATGTAAATCTACTACTGGAAGTTTGAGATGTTTTGAATGGGGCGATGTTGGTCATAAGTGTCATGTTTGTCCGCATAAAGGGCGAGGAGATTAAAAGGGCTGCGGCTTCTTCTACACACACGGGCCAGGATGAGATTGCAGGGCCTTCTGAGGAGGTAGGGCTGGGAATCGATTCCAAAAAGAATCGATTCCTCGATTCCAAGGCGTTGAGAATTGAGAGTCAATTCCATAGGTTGGAATCGTTTCCATTAAAGCAATCGACTCCTCTTTAAGAGCCATCATAAGCACAAGCCCCGCCTGTTGTGTTTGCTTAGGTGAGTTGTATTAACAACAAGTGGAGGTCACACACACGGCTTGAACGGATCACCTCAGTTTACTATATTGTGCCACTCACTCTCACAACGCATGCGCACATCAGATAACCACATAACCTAGTGGCCGAAAACAGGACATGCAGGATATAATATTTAGCCCCTTTTTAGAACTAAACAAACTCTGTGTACAGGAACTATAAGTAGAAAGAGATGGCTAGCACCTAAGCATGAAAGTCAGTAACAAAGTCGTTCAGATATGCAGGATGAGCCCTTGCTCAGACCGGCCGACCCTCTGATGGTACTGACTGTGGCAAATCCTGGGCATCCTGAGTATTAGCAATCAGTGGCCGAAGGGGTTGAGACCCTACTGCTGGCGGAGATAGTTGTGGGACCTCCCTAACAGGGGAACCTTGAAACGGCCGGCCTGGCCATGGCTGCACTGCCATTGGTAATGGCGGTGGCGGCGGAAGAGCTCCGCTCTGTGCGGCCAACACTAGGCTCCTTCGGCTGTGAGCACGTAGATGTAGTGAAAGATGGGGTGCCACTTTCCGTAGTCTACTAGCATGCCAGAGGGAGCCATCGCTCAACAAGAATGTAGCTGATGCTAATTGAAGAGCCACCTGGAGGGGTTTGGACCAAAATTATGACATTTTGTTACTACGGCAGGGCCTCCGGACCCAAACCCAGTCCAGAACTGTTATCTTACTTTGCTTGACCTTATGTCTCTTGTCAAAGTTGTCCTTCATTTGTCTCTGGTTTGAAGTTACAGCAGCTTTGGCTGCTGCCCAGGTGCTGCCTGCCTCTGCTGGTAACAGTTCTTGTGGTCTGAGTCTGTCCAATGGCAATTCCATCTCCCGGCCAAGCATGAGCAAAGCAGGAGAAGCCTGGGTGGTGGTGTGCTGATTATCTCTGTAATGCATCAACGTTAGTGTTAGGAAGGACACTGGAGTCAAACGCAGGGTAAGCAGATTTAATGAAAATCCCACACTCACAAAAATACAAAATTAAAGTCCATAACAGTGAAAAAAACAGAGGGGAACAAAGGCTCGAGCGCTCGGCCAAATGACCGTAGAAGAGGGCCAAAACAAAAACAAAAAAAATCCAAAAAACCCCACAGCTAGCGGGAGGTGAGTGAGGCAAGAGAGTCCACAACAAGCCCAACCGGGCTAGAAAGTTGACTGGAGGTTCCGTCTACTGAGTCAAACTCGGGGAAGCCAGAAGCCAGTGTACATAACACCACTATGGTAATCCATACCGAATGGTAGCGGGTGCAAACAAGAGTCCGTTAGGAGGTGACAGTCTATTATTCCCAGTGCGTAGCTCACACAGTCGAACTGTACGAATCCCTTGATAAAAGGCCTTCGAGAGACTCCCCGGAACAGAACTGGTAGACTCGCCTCGAATAATCTCCGTGAGGGATGACCACAGCTTGAAGTCAGAAGGGATGGTTGCCAAAACAAGGACAGGAACAACAGGACAGATGAGAGCAGCACTGGAGCCTGGACAAGACAGGATAATCACAAACTGGATATAACAAGACAAGATTTCTAGAGAACTAGACAGGAGGCCAGAGATTTCCATGACATAACTCTAACGGACTGACAAAGAACAACGAAAAACACAGGGAATAAAAGGAGAAGCAATCAGAAAGGAAAATGAGACACCAGTTGGGGAGAGGGAAAGTTAAGGGGAACCAGGTGAATCGGGGAAATCAATAATGAGACGTAGATAGGATAACAAGGGGGCGGGGCCACACACACGTGGATACCAAGCACATGGCAACTGTCAAGTGCTCGACAAAACAAAAACAGAAGACAAGACAGACAAAACCCAGAGGTGCTAGACCCGAACCCTGACAGTACCCCCCTCCCCAGCGGCGCCACCGGGCGTCCGAGGAGGGGGCTCACCTCGACATCGGTAGAACTCCTTAATCAGAGACGGGTCCAGAATATCCCGAGACGGAACCCAACTTCGCTCCTCTGCGCGATAACCTTCCCAGTCCACTAAGTACTGGACGCCTCTGCCACGGCGACGAACGTCTAGTAATCTCCTGACTGTGTAAGCCGGAGAGCCATCCACTAGACGAGGGGGGGGGGTTTGGGATGATTGCTGGCAGGATGGAGTGGAGAGGAAACGACAGGCTTGACCCTGGAAACATGAAAAACAGGGTGAACCCGACCAAGGGAGGGAGGGGAGTCTGAGCCGCACAGCCACCGGATTAACCATCTTGGTGATGCGGTATGGACCAATGAACTTGGGCGCCAGCTTGCGAGAAGGCGCTCGGAGAGGCAGGTCCTTGGTGGAGAGCCATACCCGCTGACCACACACATAGACTGGCGGAGAGGACCGGTGACGGTCGGCCACTGCCTTGGTCCGTCTCATGGTTCGGGCCAGAACCCCCCTGGCCTTTCTCCAGGTGCGGCGGCAGCGCTGAACGAAGGCCAGGGCAGACGGAACTGCAGCGTCGGGTTCCTGTGATGGAAACAGAGGAGGGTTATATCCCAAGGAACATTCGAAAGGAGACATACCTGATGCCGAGGACTGAAGGGAGTTGTGGGCGTACTCTACCCACGAGAGCTGAGAGCACCAAGAACTGGGATTAGATGATGTCAAACAGCGGAGCATTCTACCGAGATCCTGGTTGGCCCGCTCGCATTGCCCGTTGGTCTGGGGATGAAAACCTGAAGACAGACTCGCAGAGGCCCCGATCTGCCTACAGAACTCCTTCCAAAACCGGGATGAAAACTGAGGACCCCTATCAGAGACCACGTCGACCGGCAAGCCATGGAGGCGGAAGACGTGGTCCACCATCAGTTGAGCGGTCTCCCGGGCAGAGGGAAGTTTGGGTAAAGGGACAAAATGGACCGCCTTGGAGAAGCGATCCACCACTGTGAGAACCACTGTGTTACCTTCGGAGGGAGGAAGCCCAGTGACAAAATCAAGGGCAATATGAGACCAGGGACGGGTGGGGATGGGCAGAGGACGAAGCAGACCAGTGGGAGGGCGGTTGAGTGGCTTGCATTGAGCGCACGTGGAGCAGGCCGACACAAACTGTTTGACATCAGCAGCCAGTGATGGCCACCAGAAACGTTGGCGGATGGCGGTCAACGTTCCCCGAGTTCCTGGATGGCAGACTAACCTGGAGGAGTGACCCCATCGAAGGACTTCGGGACGCAGCGCAGCCGGCACCGGCAACCTACCCCCTGGACACTCTGCCGGCACTTGCACCCCTCGACCGGCCTCTACAACCCACTGCTCGATACCCCAGGAGAGGGCCCCGACCACCACCCTCCCTGGGAGGATGGTCTCGGCCGAAAGTTCTCTCTCCGGGGCCTCGAACAGACGCGAGAGGGTGTCGGGCTTAAGGTTCTTAGAACCAGGCCGGTACGAGAGGGTGAAGTCAAAATGACCAAAGAAGAGTGCCCAGCGGGCCTGGCGCGAGCTCAACCTCTTGGCTGAACGGATGTATTCAAGATTCTTGTGGTCCGTCCAGACCAAGAAGGGCTGCACTGCTCCCTCCAACCAATGACGCCACTCACCCAAGGCCAGTCTTACCGCTAACAGCTCTCGATTACCGATGTCGTAATTACGTTCTGCAGGGTTCAGACGGTGAGAGTAGAAGGCGCAGGGGTGCACCCTCCCATCAGCAGGAGATCGCTGAGACAGAACTGCGCCAACCCCGACATCCGATGCATCGACCTCGACAATAAATTGGTGGGCAGGATCTGGAACAGACAAAACAGGTGCAGAGACAAACCGGGACTTTAATGAATCAAAGGCAACCTGAGCGTCATGATTCCACCCGAACGGCACCTTGGTGGAGGTCAATGCCGTAAGGGGCGCTGCAATGAGGCCAAAGTTCCTGATGAACCGCCGGTAGAAGTTGGCGAAACCCAGGAAGCGTTGGAGACCCTTACGAGAGTCAGGAACAGGCCACTCGGCAACAGCTCTTATCTTGGCCGGATCCGCTACGATACCGTCAGATGAGATAATGTGACCAAGGAACGTGACAGACTCGGCATGGAATTCGCACTTCTCCGCCTTAACGAAAAGTTGATTCTCAAGTAGGCGTTGGAGAACCCGTCTAACATGCTGGGTGTGGACCTGGAGAGAGGGGGAAAATATTAGAATGTCGTCCAGGTACTCAAAGACAAATTTGTTAACCATGTCTCCCAGAACGCTATTGACGAGGTCCTGGAAGACGGCAGGAGCATTGGTCAAACCAAAAGGAAGAACCAAATACTCGTAGTGTCCCGTAGGTGTATTGAAGGCCGTCTTCCACTCATAACCATCCCGGATGCAGACGAGAAGGTAAGCATTACGGAGGTCTAACTTAGTGAAGACCCGGGCTCCCTGTAAAAGTTCAAAGGCAGAAGACATGAGAGGTAGGGGGTACCTATTCTTAACAGTAATGTCATTCAAACCTCGATAATCAATACAGGGCCGAAGGGAGCCGTCCTTCTTCTTGACAAAGAAGAATCCCGCGCCCGCAGGGGAAGACAAGTGACGGATGAGCCCTGCCAGAAGGGAATCCTGAATATACTTGTTCATGGCCTCTCTCTCAGGCGTAGACAGGGAAAAGAGTCGACCCTTGGGCGGAGAAGTGCCTGGGAGAAGGTCAATAGCGCAGTCGTAGGGGCGATGAGGAGGAAGAGAGGAGGCTCGGGATTTGCTGAACACCGTACAGAGATCGTGGTATTCCACCGGAACGCCGGAGAGATCAGTGGCCTGCACCTGCGGATTACAAGACACAGAGACAGGAGACGAGGCAAGACCAAGACAAGACACATGACACGATTGGCTCCAAGCTAAAAGTGAGTTGGTTCTCCAATCCACGTGAGGATTGTGCTGAACGAGCCAGGGATGCCCCAAAACTAACTGGTTACCCGGGGCATCTAGGACGTACAGCACAATGCTCTCGTGGTGGTTGCCGGAAAGAAGGAGACTCACACAAGGGGTGACATGGGTGATGGTATAGAGGTAGCTGCTTGCCAGCGACCAGACCTCCACTGGTCTTTCTAGAAGAATGGTCGGAATCCCCCATTCCTTAGCAGCGGCAGTGCTAATGAAGTTGCCCTCCACTCCAGAGTCAAGGAGAGCAAACCCAAAGTGAACGACCCCCTGGAACTGGAGGCGAAAAGGGAGAAGGGTCCGATTCGAGGGAGAGGTTGTGGAAGAGATGGCGCCCACCAGGACTCTCCGGGCTACTGGTGGGCCTCGGCTTTTAAAGGGCATTGCAAGGCAAAATGGCCAGCCTTACCACAATACAAACAAAGCCCCTGAACCAGACGTTGTTGCTTCTGTGATGGGGAAAGGCGTAGACGGCCCAGCTGCATGGGTTCAGCGTCGGAAGATGGGGTTCCCGGCAGAGCAGGAGTGGGTAAGGCTTGAGAACGCCTAGCGGGCAATGGGCGCCAAGGTTGGTTGACTGGGTTGCGCTGGCGACGGCGAGACAGTCGACTTTAAATACGCACAGAGAGACTTATCAGTGCGTCCAGACCTGCAGGTAAATCCAGAGGAGCCAGCTCATCGGCGACAGTATGATCTAACCCGTCCAGGAAGCGGGTGCGTAGCGCGCTCTCGTTCCAGTCGCACGCAGCCGCAAGAGTCTTGAGACGGATAGCATAGTCTGTGACGGAGCGTCCCTTCTGCGTCAGACGTGCCAGTTCAGCAGCAGCCTCATCGCCTTGGGCTGTTCGGTCAAAGAGGTGGATCATCTCCATACGGAAGTCTTCGAACCGGGAACAGAAAGCAGCCTTGGCCTCCCATACAGCCACATCCCAGCCCAGTCTCGGGCAGACCCGGATAGAAGAGTTATAACATACGCTACTTTGGATCCCTCATCGGCATAGCGGCGTGGTTGGAGAGCAAAGACAAGAGCGCACTGCGACAAGAAGGCTCGACAAGAATTCGGGTCACCACTGTAGACAGGCGGGTTGTTGGCATGGGGTTCGGACTTTGTGGGACGAGCAGTGGAATCCCGCTGCAACTCCTCCATACGAATAACAAGTTCGGACATCTGGGCATTGATTGTCCCAACCTCATGGGCGGTGGCATTTAAGTGGGTGGACTGCTGCCCGAGCAAGGTGCCCTGTTGTGCGAGGGCTGAGCGTAGGTGATCTGACCCCGCTGACTCCATCTTATTGGTCAGTCCGTTCTGTTAGGAAGGACACTGGAGTCAAACGCAGGGTAAGCAGATTTAATGAAAATCCCACACTCACAAAAATACAAAATTAAAGTCCATAACAGTGAAAAAACCAGAGGGGAACAAAGGCTCGAGCGCTCGGCCAAATGACCGTAGAAGAGGACCAAAACAAAAAACAAAAAAAATCCAAAAAAACCCCGCAGCTAGCGGGAGGTGAGTGAGGCAAGAGAGTCCACAACAAGCCCAACCGGGCTAGAAAGTTGACTGGAGGTTCCGTCTACTGAGTCAAACTCGGGGAAGCCAGAAGCCAGTGTACATAACACCACTATGGTAATCCATACCGAATGGTAGCGAGTGCAAACAAGAGTCCGTTAGGAGGTGACAGTCTATTATTCCCAGTGCGTAGCTCACACAGTCGAACTGTACGAATCCCTTGATAAAAGGCCTTCGAGAGACTCCCCGGAACAGAACTGGTAGACTCGCCTCGAATAATCTCCGTGAGGGATGACCACAGCTTGAAGTCAGAAGGGATGGTTGCCAAAACAAGGACAGGAACAACAGGACAGATGAGAGCAGCACTGGAGCCTGGACAAGACAGGATAATCACAAACTGGATATAACAAGACAAGATTTCTAGAGAACTAGACAGGAGGCCAGAGATTTCCATGACATAACTCTAACGGACTGACAAAGAACAACGAAAAACACAGGGAATAAAAGGAGAAGCAATCAGAAAGGAAAATGAGACACCAGTTGGGGAGAGGGAAAGTTAAGGGGAACCAGGTGAATCGGGGAAATCAATAATGAGACGTAGATAGGATAACAAGGGGGAGGGGCCACACACACGTGGATACCAAGCACATGGCAACTGTCAAGTGCTCGACAAAACAAAAACAGAAGACAAGACAGACAAAACCCAGAGGTGCTAGACCCGAACCCTGACAGTTAGATTGAGTGCTGCCTGAAATGTCTGTGATGTCACCATTCCAGCTGGTACTACCTCCGGCCATTTAGAGTGGAGATCATACACAACCACCAGAAAGCGCTGGTGATGGGGAATGCCGCGACCATGAATTTCCCCACAAATGTCTAGTTGAAGGTGCTCCCATGGACGAGATGGCCATGGAACAGGCTGCAAAGGGGTTGGAACAGGTTGTCCAGACTTTCCACTAAGGAGGTACGGTTCACAGTCTCTGACCAGTCCTTCAATGTCGCGATCAATGCCCGGCCACCAGACCAGGTCCCGGCATCTTTGCTTAAGCTTTACAATGCCTAAGTGCCCCTCGTGTGCCATTGATAGGACTCGTGCGTGCAGGCTCCCAGGCACAATGGTACAACAGCCTCTTGAGACACAGACATCGGCCCAACATGACAGTTCATTTTGAATTTTAGCAAAAGGTTTTAACTCCTCAGACACACGCGCTGGCCAGCCCGAGCGTATATATTTGCGGAGTGATGTTAGTGTGGGGTCACACTCAGACTCCCTTTACAGCTCCTCCAGGGAGACTGATGCCCGCAGAGGTGCGTGGAGCATTTGAATGAGCTCTGGCTTCATTTCCTCACTGCCTGATGAGGCTACTGGTGTGGGTGCATCAATTGATCGAGAAAGAAGATCAGCAACCATGTTGTCCCTCCCTGGCATGAATTTGAGTCATACTGCCTCAGATGCTCACTCCATCTGTGCAGACGCAAGAGCTTATGTCCTGAGCCAGAGGCTGACAAGAGTGTGGTCAGAGCCTGATGATCCATACGTTGGGTGAAACATCGACCATATAGGAAGAGATGGCATCTTTCTGTCGCCCACACACATGCAAGGGCCTCACATTCACCCACAGATTAGCGCTGTTCCGTGGGGGTCAAAGCTCTGGAGGCGAATGCTATTGGTCTCTCCACCCTGCGACAACAGTGCTCCCAGGGCCTGTGTGGAGGCATCACAGGTGACAATACGCAGACTGTCAGGGTCGAAGTGGGCCAGGACAGGAGGTGTGGTCAGCTGGGATTTCAGTCTTTGAATAGCCTCAGAGCATGCTGCATTCCAGTTCCATGTCTCCTCTTGCTTCAGTAACTGGCGAAGTGGCGCTGTGGTTTGGGAGTACTGAGGCAGGAACTGGAGGTAATAGGTTGTCATGCCCAGGAATGAGGCCACTTTGGAGGCAGAGGTGGGCTCTGGGATCCTATGTATCGCCTCGATGTTTGACTGAAGAGGGGTGATACCCGTAGAGATGAGGCAGTAACGAACAAAGTCTATGGCTGAAGCTGCAAATGTGCATTTCTCTCCATTTAACGTAAGGTTATGCGCCATGAGAGCACTGGTTACCCTGCTGAGACGGTCGTTATGGGTCTGGACGTTCGATGCATGGACCACTATGTCATCCAGATATATTGCCACTCTAGGAATGCCAGCCAAGATGGTGGTCATCACCTTTTGAAAACAACTGGGGGCAGAGCTTAGACCAAATGGCATGCATGTATAACGAAATACCCCAACTTGTGTGACGAACGCTGTAAGGTCCCTGCTAGAAGGTTGAAGCGGTGACCATGGCGCAGATCCAGTTTCGTAAAAACCGTCAAACCGTAAAATTGAGCTGTCAGTTCCTCGACTGTGGGTAAGGGGTACTTGTCAGGGATAACAGCCTTATTAACGGAGCTCAGATCCACACAAACTTGTATCCCTCCCGATTTCTTTTCAGCTCACCTCACGTATCAACTGTTTCTTGTTTTTCATTGACATGTCTCTTAAGTGTTGAAGACTAGTGCTTCTTTGTGCCTAAATTCAGTATGAGTAAAATACTCAAGTACTGTTAAAATCAGATACTCTAAGACTTTTACTGAAGTCGTTTTAGAATTGGAGACTTGTAACTTGTAATGGAGTAATTTTCGCTGCAAGGTATCTGTACTTTTACTTAAGTATGGTTTTCAGGTACTCTTTACACCTCTGCCCCGTGTTGCTTGTGTATCAGGAGCTGACTGGCAAACTTTTGCGAATTGTTTTGCGAAGAGCTGCCTCCACCTGCAGTGCGATGAGAACAGCTTGGTTCTGTGTTAGCTCGTCAGGTTCTAGCAACAGTTTTTCCCGAGTCTTTTCACACAGTATCCCTTCAATAAGCTGATTACGAACGATCTGATCCTGAAGTGATCCATAGTTGCAAGAGCGTGCTATGTCACACAGATCAGTCACATCATTTTGCACCGACTCACCCAGTTGCTGAAGCCGTTTGAGTAGCTTGTATCTTCAGAGTATGACTCGCTGCTGGCCCGTAAAGTGATTAGCGAGAGACGCGACAGCTTCCTCATAAGTCTCCGCTTCCCAGAGAGCACGATATATCCTCTGTCCCTCCGCCCTGAGGCAGTGATGAAGCAGAGCGATTTTTCTCCGATCGGAGATATCGTTATAGTCCATGGCCTCGAGATATACGTTGAAGCCATCAATACAGCTTGCCCATGGAATCGGCGGTTCAACAGGCACGGGAAGAAAAAGTGTCGCGGTGGTAAGCTACACTCAGCCATCCTCGTCGCCAAATGTTGTGTTTGCTTAGGCGAGTTATATTAACAACGAGTGGAGGTCACACACACGGCTTGAACGGATCACCTCAGTTTACTATTTTGTGCCACTCACTCTCACAACGCATGCGCACATCAGATAACCACATAACCTAGTGGCCAAAAACACAGGACATGCAGGATATAACACCGCCCCTTAGCTTATGTCATTGGTCAACTAATTCAAATTAGTTGCTTGCCTAAAACAGTGCAGACTTCAGAAAAAACTGAGCTGTGGAATGACATACAATATTCTGCAAACATTAAAACATAAGCTTTGTTTGCACACACAATGCAGATATAATTACATGTATCCACACATTTAACAAATCATATAAGTACGTTTGCTTTTTTGATGGACTGTGGGTTTTCTCTTACTCTCTACCGATCAGCTCAGTATGTGCGTGAAATGAATTACATGTTGGGCTGGGCGATGTGACGATGTTATCATATATCGCCGATGTCTCTCATTATATCCCGATGTCGATTACAACAGACAGATACCAGATGATAATCGATAATAATGGAAAATACGTTATAACATTATCATGCGATGTAGGTTTTAGCGTGAACCGTGATGTTCATATGCCCAGGTAGTCAGTAACAGTGACAGAATTCTGGAAACGCTGTTTTGTTTGGTCAGTTGAACAGTTGAACAGATAGACCAAGAGAAAGACGAGCTACTTCGGCAAAGCAAAACCTCACGTTCGCGGGGCTGTCCCAGCAACATTTTTCTATTGCATAAAAGCTATGGTTTATCTACGCGCTTTACCTGATGAAAGAAGTCACTGCAACACTGGTTTGTGCACGTGGCACGCCTGTGTGTGTGTGTGTGTGTGTGTGTGTGTGTGTGTGTGTGTGTGCACGCATGCGTGTTTGTTTGGCACTTGGCGGGGGTCGTGTTATCTGGGGGCATGCGCATTTTACCCGATTTCCCAGCAGATGTCGGACGGCGGCAGATTCGACGAATATGATTTTCCACGGAGTTCTGGTTAAACACGTAGATTGTTTAATGTTTGTATCATTATCTATCTATAGAGGGTATGGACGTGTTGTCACTTTACCACGTGAACACCACGTGAGCACGCCGGAGCGTGCCCTCCTGGGTGGCAAAACACTCTTAATGCAAAGCAAATTGACTGCTTACAATATCAGGAAACGTAATTTTGTGCCACATTTCAGTGTCCAGGAACACCTGATTCCTATGTAAATCGGAGAGACGTCGTAAAGATCACCGTCGAGTCCAGCTGCTTGTAATTTCAGCAAATAATTGTGTGTTTTAGTCCCAGTTTCTTTGTTTCTCCTATTCTCCTCAGCCAATTTGCTGGGTGTTTTGCCACCAGGGCAGCGTGTCTCAGGGAGTGTCCCGACATGTGCACGTGGGAAAGTGATATCAATGCATACCCTCTATAATGCGGTTTTACATGAAATGCTGAATACGCCAGAAGCACCAGTAACCGCGGCAACGAGTTTAAATAGTGATGTTGATAACAGGACATGTTGAACAGGATAGTGTGTGTGATGATAAAGCGTCTCAGTCTGGGTGTAATACTGTAGAGGAAGGTCAGGCAGTAGCGCTGGGAGGAGCAGATGATGCTCTCTCAGATGAAACTACCTCTTTGCAAGACATGGAGGATTCCTGCTCACAGTTTGAGGAGAATTCTCAGGAACCTCCTCAGATGGATCTTTCCATGTACACTTTAGAGGAGGTCAATCAATTTCTAGACAACACCTTTGGAAAGGTTGATGTTAAGAAATATTTCACCGATGTAGACAAGTTTGTGTACTCAGTGCTTTTGTCATGACAGAAACACAAAAACGGCCCAGATGCGGTAAAGACAGAAATTTATTAATACAGTCAATGAGAGCACAGTGGCGACCCGACCGCGAGCATGCCAGCTCGTGTTGGTGAGAGGTGAGGATCCCTGGAGAAGCAGAGCACTGCTGCGAGGACGGGAGCTAGGAACCCGGCGAGGAGATGGACTCTTTCGTGCTGGGATATCTCACTCAGTCCGGGTACCGTGCCGGAAACCTGGAAAAAAACTCCGGCGAGGACGAAGCTCTCCGATCCTCCAGAGAAAAACTGGCCGCCAACAGCGGATGACAGGTGGAACGACCACGGGAACTGCCGGGGACGAGAGAGGAAACAAGGTAACTGGCGAATGATAGAATTTAACAGGACAAGACCAGACAGGGACTAAGGCAAGGCTAAGCGAGACAAAAAAACTTCGTCAGACGTGCCGCAGCAACGTCTGGGTCAGTCTGCACAGGCTAACAAAAGCAACGGTCAGACAAAGAACAAGAGACACTAGGGAAAAATAAAGGGAAGAAATAATGAGAGGAAATAGTGTCAGGTGCGGGGCAATTACGGGAACAAGGGCGCTAATCATAGTAAGTAAATGCAGGAGTGTGTGTGTGTAGTGGAAAATCACCAGTGCATGAGAGTCTACAGACACAGGGAGGAGGGAACAGTGACGCGGACACCGAGCACGCGTTCCGCCCATAGCTAGCGGTGCCACGTGCTCGACACAGACCAAAACAAACTCCGTGCCAGGAAAAACACACCGAACAAAACCGGACCGTAACAGCTTTATCTTCAGAAGACTGTGGGGGTTGATCTCCTTCCTGAAAAGAAAAGGTTTCGATTAAAGAAACATTTAACTATTGCTAGAAAGTTTAGAAGATTGGAGAAAAAGAGAATGTCAAAAGCACATTTATAACTGACCATCCATGCATCACGTGGTGTTTTTCTCATTAAATCTTTCAGTTTGTCTTTTCTTTCTTCCCTTTCTCTTTATGGAAATATTGAGGGTTGGCTCACTTAATATTAACAGTGGGAGAGATGAGCATAAGCGTGCTCTGGTATCTGAACTAATAGAACAAAAGAAATTACATGTTACTTTTCTGCAAGAAACACATAGCGATGTAGCCAGTGAAGTTGAGTGGGGAATGTGGTGGAAAGGGCAGTATGTACTCAGTCATAAAACTAATGTGAGTGCTGGGGTGGCTATTCTTTTCTCTCCAGATTTGAGAGTAAATGTTTTAAAAACAGAGGAACCTGTAAATGGGAGGCTTGTTTTAGTTAAGGTTGACATTGATGGAGTTATTTTTTATTTTATTAACGTTTATGCACCCAATGTGGGGCACGATCAAGTTATTTTTTTCAGTATATTAACTGATCTTTTAAAACAGTGTTCTAATGATTGCAATATTATTATGAGAGGTGACTGTAACTGTTACTGTACTGAGAATCTTATTGTTGATCGCACCACAGAAGAAATTCATTTTCAGTCTTCATCTCAAATATCAAAAATAATCAGAGAGACAGAATTTTTGGACATGTGGCAGATTAAAAATCCACAAGTAAGACAATATACTTTGGTAAAAGTGGTGGATAATAGAGTTTGCGCAGCACGTTTAGATAGGATTTATGTTTCTAATGATTTTAGCAGTCGATTCATTGATTGTTTTATCATTCCAGTGGGATTTACAGATCATCATTTGGTTTCTCTTTATATAATTATGTCTAAGTGTGCTAAGAAGTCTTCTTACTGTCATTTTAATACCATGTTGATTCAAGATGTAAATTTCTGTAAACATTTTGACATTTTTTGGCAACAATAGAAAATGTGTAAAGGCTCTTTTGAAAGTATGAAACAATGTTGGGAGGTTGGGAAGATAAACATTAAGTTGTTTTGTCAACAACACACTGCTAATTCCACAAACAAGTTGAGAGAAACTATGAATTTTATTGAGAGGGACATATCTTCCATAGAGGTGGAATTAATTAATCACTATGAACCTGATTTGTTGAAAAATCTACAGCAAAAAGAGAACTGGGTTCACTTTTGAATGAAATAGTGAAAGGAGCTCTAGTGAGGTCTCGTTTTATTTCTGCTACTGATATGGATGCCCAAGTGCATACTTCAACTTAGAGCGAAAAACAGATTGCTTGTCTTCGTCTTCCTGATGGGAGAGTGACTAGTAATGTCATGGAGATGCGGCATAGAAAGCGCAGTAACCTTTTACTCTTCTCTCTATACTGCTGATCAGTGTGATACTGACTGTGCGGAACAGTTATTTCAAGATTTGCCTCAGATAGACTCTGATTCTAAGACTGGACACTGAACTGTCTTTTCAAAAACTTACTGCTGCAGTTGGTCAGCGTGTTACTGGGCGATCCCCTGACATCGAAGGGTTGCCATCTGAATTTTACAAGCGTTTCTGGAATATTATTGGTCAAGATTTATATGAAGTTCTTAGTGAATGTAGAAAAGATGGTTGTTCTTGTAAATGTGCTGTTTTATCTTTGTTAAAGGGTGATTTATCCCTTCTAAAAAATTGGAGGCCCGTAGCCTTACTGACCACAGAATATAAAATCATATCTAAGTGTCTTGCCAATAAATTTAAAGAACATCTTAACTGAATTACACATAAAGATCAAACTTATTTTATTCCAAAAAGGACAATAATGGATCATTTGTTTCTTATTTGGGATATTTTAGATATATGTAGGCTTTTGATCGTGTTGATCACAATTATCTTTTCAATGTTTTGAATGCGTTTGGTTTTGGTAAATGTTTTATAAATTGGGTTAAATTACTGTATACAGATGCTGCTTGTATTGTTAAGGTGGGAGATGGATTAAATTGTCCAATCCCAGTTTCTAGGGGTATTAGGCAGGCAGGGATGCCCTCTATCGGGACTATTGTATAGCGTAGCTATTGAGCCTCTTCTTTTAAATTTACGTAAGGTTTTGTCTGGTTTTACTTGACCTCTTTGCTCTCAGGAATCACTGTAAGTGCTTATGCTGATGATGTGACTGTTTGTGAGTCATGCAAAAGACATCAAGGCACTGTCCAATCTACTTAACGTTTATGAAAAAGCTCAAGTTAATTGGGATAAAAGTGAGGCTTTTTGGGCGGGGCAGCATTTTTCTGAAGGATTGCCACAGTTACCAGGTAATCTTAGTTGGAAAATGGAGGGGTTAAAGACTTTAGGTATTTATTTAGGATCAAGTGAGCACCAAAAACTAAATTGGGAGGGTGTAGAGGAGAGAGTGTGTGCCCGATTGTCTCGATGGAAATGGTTGCTACCCCAGCTGTCCTACAGGGGAAGAGTCTTAGTTGCTAATAATTTAGTGACTTCTACTGTTGGCACAAACTGGGGGTACTCCAGCCACCTGCAGGACTAATTCAGAACATTCAGAGGAGGTTGGTGACTTTTTTGGTCAGGACAACACTGGATACAATCGTCTGCTTTGTATCTTCCAGTACAGGAAGGGGGCCAGGGACTGGTGGACATAAAATCAAGTATAATGACTTTTCGATTACAAACAGCTCAAAGATTATTGTATAATAACAACTCTGTGTGGATGGACACTGCAAAAGCTCTCTTGAGAAGGGCTTGTGGAATGGGCTTTGATAAACACTTGATTTTAATGCAGTTACAGGAGACTGCAATGGTGGATCTTTGTCACGGGCGAGGAAGGACAGAACCCAAGCGCAGGCAGCAATGAAGGGGTTAACACAGGTTTAATAATAAATCAAACAAAAGCCCACGATGGGGTAACAGCAACAGAACTAAATAATGATATACAAAACTAGAAACAAAGACTTCCCACGAGGGGGCAAAAAACAACAAAAAACAAACCAACGTCAAACAAAGGGTCAGGAAATCCACACGGGTAAGGAAGGCTTGGCAAGGCAAGGTAATCCACAGAGAACGTATAAACAAGTGATTCACACACGACTTGGTAACAATACAAACACAACGAAAGAGCACAAGACAATGAACACAAGGGCACTTTTTAGGGGAACAAACAAACGAAGATAACGAGGGGCAGGTGAGAAACATAAGACACGGCAGGGAAACAATACAGGAAACGAGAGGGGCGGGGCCAATGACGAGACCGGAGAGGATGCATATTATGTCAATAATGACGATAATCTGTTCCTCTCCACACAAAACCAAAGGCTTTTCATGACAAAATCATGACTCTGCCACCAGACCAAGAAAACCATGACAAGATAAGGCAGAGTCATGACAATCTTACCCCTTTCCATCATCATGAAGGGAACGAGACGTTGTGTCGAACCGACAGAATGGGTTTGTCTTGAGAACCTATCATCTTCTGAGTATTTAGAAAAGGCCAATGAAAATTGGCGAATGAAATTTGCATGCTGGGCTCCTCCCCGGATGTCCGGGTATAAGAGGGAAGCCGGCGTGCTCATTCATTCACCTTTGGTCTGAGGAGCCTAAAGCATCCTCCCCGACCGCTGGGGTGGGCGGCCAGTGTTGTGGCATGAGGGACACAACGTCTCGTTCCCTCCATCAGGGAACCGAGGTTACATCCGTAACCAAGACGTTCCCTTTCTGTCGGTCTCGCGACGTTGTGTCGAACCGACAGAATGGGGTTCCTATGGAAAACGCCACAGCACTGAGCCGCGTCACAATCTCTGCGGAGCGACGTTGACTGGCCTGGGCGAGTAGACCACGTAGGGAAATTATACCTAGTGGAAGGAGGGCAATTCCAAAAGTTGGGAAGCCCCCTAACGCCGGCCGTCACGGGCGGAGGCCTGATTCTCTAAATGGCGAGAAGCCGCCCGGCACCGTACGGGCCACTGGGTAAGCATTATTCCCCCTGGGGGAAAAACGCTGCAGAGGCCACTACCTACCGTAGGGAGGAATTAGTGGAGACACCACATGGTCTCACCATCAGGGGAGAACTCATGGGAGGAAGTGCGGACTGCAGGAGTTAACCGCAAGGTGGGAGTCCACCTGGGAGGTCATGGGTTGCCAAGGTGGGAACCATTCATGAGGATACATCAGACGGAACAGCCCACGGAGGGGGGTTACCACGTCTGGAGCACTAGGTCCGGTTAGAGCTATGTGGGAGATAACTCAACTGTTCCCCGGCCTAAGGGGGCAGGGCTGCTCTGCCCAGCCTGTCCCCTGGAAGGGTGCTTAGTGATGGATGGAATGCCTGTTCTTTACCCGAGGGGAAAGAAGTGAGGCGGGATCGCCACTGCTCCCCCCGGAGGGGGAAGGGCTTCCGCAGGCGTACGCCCTACCGGCTGCCGGTCCCACACCTTGCCAGGATGCGGGCTGACACCGGTTCCGCGCGTAGGTATTAGAACCTCACGGAGTTGTTAGGCATAGCCCAACCCGCAGCTCTGCAGATGTCTGGCAGAGAGGCACCCTGAGCCAGCCACGAGGGGTGTGCCTCACCCCCAACGGGCAGGGGCGAAAGAGATCGGTATGCCCTAACGAGGGCATCCACGATCCAGTGCGCCAACCTCTGTTTGGAGACAGCCCTCCAGCTGACCTCCGAAACAGACAAAGAGCTGCTCAGAGCTTCTGGGCTCTGCGTCCGGTCCAAGTAGAGGCGCCGTGCGCGTACTGGACACAACACAGATAGGTTGGGTCTTCCTCCCCGGTGGGGAGTGCCTGCAGGTTCACCACCTGGTCTCTCGGGAGAGTGGTGGAAACCTTGGGCACGTAGCCGGGACGGGGTCTCAAGATAACGTGAGAATCCTGGCCCCGAGTTCTAGTCAATCTGTGGACACGGAGGGTGCTTGTAGATCCCCTACCCTCTTGGAGGTGAGCGCCATGCGGAAAGCCGTCTTTATCAAGACTGAGAAAGAGCGGCAACCCCGAGAGGCTCGAAGGGGGCAGGGCCTCTTGAGGCCCGCCAACTAGGTCGCAAGAGGGTACGGAGCGCGGGTAAGGTGGTCACCCTCTCGCGCCCCTTAGGAACCTAATGACCAGGTCGTGCTGTCCCAGAGGCTACCCAGCACTTGGGTCATGATGAGCGGCCGTAGCGGCTACATACATTCCCAGTGTGGAGGGGGAGAGGTTACTCCCCCGTCTCTCTTGAGGACAGGACAGCTCGTACCCGACCGAGCAACTCCGTGGGTCTTCTCGCCGAGAAGAGCACCAGGACGAGAAGAGGCACCACCTATGGGCGTATAGCCGCCCAGTGGCCGAAGCCCTAGCCTGAGTGACGTCCCAACCAGACCGGGGGTGGGTCACTCAGGATCTCCTCGTCCCGTCCAGACATGGAGCCCAGGTTCTGCCTGAGCCTCAGCTCCGAGAACCAAATCCTGGTTAGGCCAAAGGGGAGTAACTAGTACCACTTGATGCTCCTCTTCCCTGGCTTCCCTGGCTCACTGGGGGGAAGCGTACTTCCGCTTGTCCCGCGGCCAGCTGTGCGCAAGGGCATCCGTGCCGAGGGTACCTCGGACAGGGAGTACCAAAGCAGACAATGGGTGGAGTCCGGGGAGGCAACAGGACCACCTGTGCCTGGCCGAACTGCCCCCAAATGAGCCGGCTGCGCGGGGAGGGAGTCGCCACTCTCCGCGAGGCGTCGACTGAAGAGAGAGCGCATCGGCTGTCTGGATCAGGACGCCTGGGATGTGTGTGGCTCACAGGGAGCAGATCACCTGCTGACTCCAGTGGAGGAGGCGTCGGGCGAGTCATGTTAGCTGCTGTGAGTAAAAGAATACGCCACAGCAGCTGTGCTGTCCGACCGGACCAGCACGTGCTTCCCTGCACGAGAGGTAGTCCTCAATGCAAGTAGCACAACCAACAACTCTAGGCAGTTGAATGCCAACGCAGGCGGGGGCCCGTCCACCGCCCCGACACTGCTTCCGTTGCACACGGCACCCCAACCTTGCAGGGAGGCATCCCAAAGGGGACCCCTGTCCGCAAGAAGGTCATGGAGACCAGGGGGTTAGGGTGTGTCGGCAGAAAAGCGTGTGACCATACGCCTGCTGCCGGTGTGCCACGCTCTCCAAGGAACTTGACTCTGCAGCCAGTGTTGGAGCGGTCGTATGTGCATCGACCCGAGGGGGACTACCCCCGCCGAGGATGCCATGTATCCCAGGAGCCTCTTGTTACAGGGGGACCGCTGACTGTCTGAGCTTCAGGCAGTTCAACACTGACCGGGCACGCTAGTCAGTCGCGCTGCCTCTGGGAGGCTGCGAGGGTGCGGGCTTCCTCGTCGCGGGACTCGCGCCCCCCCGGGGGGTGAGCGGGGCCGCTCGTGAGGACAGAGTCGAGTTCCCTACCGAGAAAGAGGATGCTCTGCACCGGGGAGAGCTTGCTCTTTTCTCAGTTGACCTGTAGCCCCACTGATCTAGGTGCCGGAGCACCAGGTCCCTGTGTGTACACAACAGATCTCGAGAGTGTGCCAAAACTTGAGCCAGTCGTCGAGATAGTTAGTACCCGCACACCTCCTTCCCAACGGGGAAGGAGGGCGGCTTCCACGACCTTCGTAAAGACTCGTGGAGACAGGGACAGACCGAAGGGGAGGACCCTGTACTGATATGCCCGTCCCTCGAACGCGAACCGTCGGAACGGCCGAAGTCGAGGGAGGATCGAGACATGAAAGTACGCGTCCTTCAGGTCGATTGCCATGAACCAGTCCTGACGCCTGACGGACGCCAGGATGCGCTTCTGCGTGACCATCCTGAAAGGCAGCTTGTGTAGGTGCCTGTTCAGAACACGCAGATCCAAGATAGGGCGCAACCCTCCGCCTTTCTTGGGGACAATGAAGTACGGGCTGTAGAACCCGCTGAACATCTCGGCCGGTGGGACGGGCTCGATCGCTCCCTTCACCAGAAGGGAGGTGACCTCCGCCCGAAGTACGGGGGCATCCCTGCCTCTGACTGAGGTAAACCCCGGAACTTGGGCGGACGTGTAGCGACTGAATCGCGTAGCCGAGACGGATCGTCTTCCTCAGCCCGCCTGACAGTCTGGGGGCTCCCAGAACTGTGACAGGGGACTAGAGGTTGATCTGCTTCATCGCCCCCGCGGAGGGTGGTTCGATGGCTAGCAGTACGGATTCCTTGCCGGGGGAGGCCCCCCGGGGAGGAGATCGGCTCTGCCATATTTCCTGCCTGGCGACTGCGCAGCTCAACGCACTGTCTGACTGAGAGTGCTGAGGGCTGGTGTTTATACTCGACATTGCGCTTTGCCATGACGCAACGTCGAGTTTGCCGTTCACCGTCGTGCAGAGGGTGAGAGCGGCTGAGGTAACCCAGAGAGAGAGGAAACTCTCCTTTTTGAGAGTAAGTGGGCGCCAGCCCCCCGGAGGGGGCCAGCAGATGGAGGGACGGGGCAGGATCCGTCCCTATCCGACTTCCCAGCGATGTGGCTGGGGTCGGGCCCAATGGTAGCCTCGATCCCCCTGAGGTCTTCCCATGAGGGCCGCTTCGCCGCGGCTGCTGATGGGGCGATGGTCTCCTCTTCGCTGTCTCCTCCAGGGGGGGCCGCCTGAGTGGGGGGCGCCAGAGCTGGAGGGCGTTGAAGAGGACCAGGGCTGCTGGGAAGCAGACAGTGCATGGGACTCGACGGCCGAGGCGGCCGAGTTGCGGCACGGAGGACTGCTTCTTACTGTCGAGAACCCTCCGGGGAGGCCGCGTGCGGGTCTCGCGCCCCCCCCCAACGGGCAGGGGGTGAGCGGGGCTGCTGCGGCTTGACAGTAACACCAACCAGCCCCCCCTTGCGAGACGGGTACGTCGAGAAAGCGGACCTTCTCAGCGTTACTCATCTGCGCAAGTATCGGCCAGAGGAGTTTCTCATGGACCACAAGTGTGGACATCGTCCGACCCAGGGCCCGCGTGGTCACCTTGGTCGCCCGTAGAGCGAGGTCGGTGGCGGCGCGGAGTTCCTGCATAAGCGCTGGGTCGGTCTTACCCTCGTGGAGCTCTCTCAACGCCCTGGCCTGGCAGGAGCCATAGCGTGGAGAGAGGAGGCAGCTTGGTCCGCCGCAATGTAAGCTCTCGACACCAGAGATGCCGAGACACCACATGCTTTGGACGGGAGTCTAGGTCGAGCCCCCCCAAGTGGCCGCCACCTACGGGCACGAGTGCACCGCGGCGGCATACTCCACCTGGGGGACACCGACGTATCCTCCAGCTGTCTCAACCTCGAGGGAAGAGAGGGTGACAGAACTTTGTTTGACGTGAAACGTGCCGGGAAGGGGCGTTCCAGGTCTTACAAAGTTCCTCATGCACTTCCGGTAAACACGGCACTGGGGGCGGGCGCGGCTTGGAGCCGCGCTCAAACCCGAGGCGCCATGTAGCCAGCCGCGAGCGCCGGGAGAGGCAGTGCGGGCACTGCAACCCAACACTCACGGCGGCCCGGGAAAGCATGGCCGACATCTTGACATCCGCTTTTTCCTGGGCTCGACCCCCCGAGGGAGGGAGCCCGAGGAATCGTCGGAGTCGGATGGCAGTACGTCACCCCCCGATGCTGCAAGAGAATCTCATCATCACGCATCGTGTCCTAATACGTGATTGAGGAATAAGACGGCGGACCGTCTTTTTTGGGGGGAACGGTCAGACGAGCGAAACGAGGTGTGAACGGTCCGTGAGCCGTGTTTGGCGGATTATCGCTCACAGTAATCCTCATATCACCCTCGCTGCTTGCCATAGCGGACGGCAGGGCTGTAGTCCTGCCGCCACGGAACGGGGAGCAAACGAGGTGGTGGCTGAGTCCCGTGGGAACACAGCCACCTGTTACTCAACATCTGAATCGTCACCGCCCGCAGTGCGGGCAGGACGTATCCACAACGTCTGCCCCAGCGTACTGGAAGCAGGCATTGTGTCCGTCCCCCTCCTCGATGAGTGTGTTGCACCCATGAGAACAGCGGGACAAGCCACACTGGAGAAATTTGCTCTTTTAGAAAAGGAAATTTTTGCTCGAACACCTCCGGAACTGCCGAGACGCCCAGGGGAGAGTCACTGCAGGAAGGGACCGCCGCTGTCCACGTCGTAGATTCCAGCAGAAAGAATGATCACCCAGATCGTAGAGAAGCTCACCAGATGCGTAGGCTCTGAAGAACAAAAGGTGAATGAATGAGCACGCCGGCTTCCCTCTTATACCTGGACATCCGGGGAGGAGCCCGGCATGCAAATTTCATTCGCCAATTTTCATTGGCCTTTTCTAAATACTAAGAAGATGATAGGTTCTCAAGACAAACCCATTCTGTCGGTTCGACACAACGTCGAGAGTCCGACAGAAAGGGAAACACATTTTTGGGCCAGAGGTCTGTGAGTGTATTACCTATGTTCTTGGGTCTTGTAGCTTCTCGACTGAGAATTGAGCACTGGATATTGGAATCTTTGCCAATGTTTATGGAAATATGGGGGATAAATTATGTATGTATGCTGTATGAAGATGACTTGATCATGAGCTTCTAAAAGTGTAAATTGTTATTTTGTGTTTTTATGTAAATTAATTGTTTTTATTAAAGGGGAACTTAAATCTAAAAAAATCTCTCTTAAATATATTTTTTTTCTGGTCGTTGATTTGGCAGAACCAGCGGGTTGCTGGGAGCAATGGCAGCCCAGTGTGCTAGTGGATTAAAGTAGGGCTGAAACGATTCCTTGAGTAATTCGAATACAAAAAAACAATCGAGTCAATTTTTGTTGCCTCGAAGCTTCGTTTAATCCATTTAACTCAACTTTATTTATATAACACTTTTTACAATTTTCATTGTTACAAAGCAGCTGTACATAAGACATATTGACTATAAGCAAAACAGTTAAAGTTGTACCTGTAAAAACAAGAAAAAGGTGAAAGCACAGAAGACAGACATACCCACATACAAAAAACTCCACACACACAATATGCACACGTACTAACACACATAGACATAGACACACACACACGGATATGCACGCACACACACACACACACACACACACACGTACACCGACAAGTACACACACGCACAGTGAGAGCACACATTTAAGATAAAGAAGAGAGAAGCACAGGTCAAATATAACAGACTATAAATTCCTATATGCAATATTAATTAAGCAAAACTTTAAAATTCTAAAGCAGCCCCCCCGGCCAGGCAAATAGTGCAAAAGAACAGTATGCAAACGGTGGTGAGGAACCCAAAACTCTAATCGAGAAAAAAACCTCAGGAGAACCCAGGCCCAACCAGGGGATTCCAGTTCCCCTCTGGCAAAAGCTGCTGCCTCTGCACAAGCTCCACTGAGCTTGCACAAGGCTAAATAAAAATAAATAAATTTACTAATAAGGTAAATTACAGTTTTAAGATTATCATTAATAATCTAATAGCATTTGAAATGTTGTGGTGAAGACGTGTCAGGTGACCGCGTCCTTCTTTATCCAGCTCTATCATCTCTATCATATCAGCTCTTGTCAGGTCGCCGCTTCCGATTCTCCGCTCTACCATCAGGTCTGGGAATGAACTGCATCCTGCTCACTGTGGTAACCTTGGAACAATGAGACAAGACTGGCTGAGAGTAGAGTACTGTTCTGCACTCTTTGATGCAACAAGTACATCAGTTGTGTTTTTGGTTCCGGTTGATCTAACTAATGCAGCCTAAACCCTCTGAGGATTTATATTATGGAAGTGTAGTGTATGCAAGATTAAAAAGATGCGTCTTTAGTCTAGATTTAAACTGACAGAGTGTGTCTGCCTCCCGGACAGTGCAGGGAAGACTATTCCAAAGTTTAGGCGCTAGATAGGAAAAGGATCTACCACCTGCACTTGATTTTGAAATTCTAGGTATTACCAACTGACAGGACGCCTGAGAGCGTAATGCACGTGAAGGACTGTAATACAAAAGGAGTTCATTCAAGTACTGAGGAGCTAAACCATGTAAGGCTTTATAGGTAATAAGCAAGATTTTAAAGTTAACGCGATGCTTTATAGGTAACCAGTGCAAGGTTGACAGAACCGGGCTAATATGTTCATACTTTTTTGTACGTGTAAGAACTCGAGCTGCCGCGTTTTGGACCAATTGGAGTTTTTGTAATAAGCCTGCAGGGCAACCACCTAACAGTGCATTACAGTAATCTAGTCTTGATGTCATGAATGCATGAATTAACTTCTCTGCATCTGAGATTGACAGCATATGACGTAGTTTAGATATATTCTTAAGATGGAAAAACGCAATTTTACAGGTGTTGGCGACGTGGCTCTCAAATGACAGATTACTATCGAATAGAACGCCAAGATTCTTTGCTGACGACGAGGGTTTTATGGAACATCCGTCAATAGTTAAACAGTATTCTTGGTTGTTACTTATAGCAGTTTTCGGTCCAATAAGTAACACTTCTGTTTTGTCTGAGTTCAGTAATAGAAAGTTGTTAATTATCCAGTTTTTTATATCGACTATGCATTCCATTATTCGATGGAACTGCTATGTTTCATGAGGCTTCGAGGAAATATGAAGTTGAGTATGATCAGCATAACAGTGAAAGCTAACTCCGTGTCACTTTATTATATCTCCTAGAGGTAGCATGTATAATGCCAAGAGCAGAGGCCCTAAGACTGAGCCCTGTGGTACACAGTACTGGACTTGCGATTTGCGTGACACCTCATTGTTTATTGCTACAAATTGAAAACGGTCGGATAAATAAGATTTAAACCATTTCAAAGCTATTCCTTTAATGCCGACGTAATGTTCGAGTCTATGTAGGAGTGTGCTGTGGTCAATGGTGTCGAATGCAGCACTAAGGTCTAGCAGCACCAATAACGAGATACAACCTTGGTCCGACGCCAATAGCAGATCATTTGTAACTCTGATCAAAGCAGTCTCTGTACTGTGACATGCTCTAAATCCAGACTGGAATTCTTCATTGATGACATTCCTTTGGAGGAAGGAGCATAATTGAGTTGAAGCTACTTTTTCCAGAACTTTAGATATGAAAGGTAGATTCAATATAGGCCTGTAGTTCCCTAGTTCTCTAGGGTGGAGTTGGGGTTTTTTGACAAGGGGCCTTATAACAGCCACCTTATATGCTTTAGGCACATGTCCTAATGTCAGAGATGAGTTAATAATACCAAGAAGAAGATCTATAATTTCTGGGAGCATCTCTTTCAGTAGATTTGTAGGTATAGGGTCTAGCATGCATGTTGTTGATTTAGATGATCTAATGATTTTAGACAGCTCATCGTGATCTACGATATAAAATAATTGCATTTTCTCCTTAAGGGCGCTGTAGTTAGTTTGTTCAGCGGGTTTCACTTCTTATTGCATTGTTATAATTTTTTCTCTAATATCTTGGATTTTATATGTGAAGTAGTTCATAAATTCATCACTGTTATGCTGATATACAGTCACTGACGATTTATATTTGTTAATTTAGCCACTGTGTTAAATAAAAACCTAGGGTTGTGCTGGTTTTCTTGTATTAGTGATGAAAAGTAGGCGGATCTAGAAGTTTTTAGGGCTTTCCTGTATTTTCTAATACTATCCTTCCATGCTGTACGAAATACCTCTAATTTAGTTTTCTTAAAGTTGCGCTCCATTTTTATGGCCGCTTTCTTTAGAGCCTGAGTGTGTTCATTATACCACGGTGGGGGACTGCCATTTTTAATCTTCTTTAAATGTAGAGGAGCAACTGTGTCTAGCGTTACCGAGAAGGTGGAATTAAAATTTTCAGTGGTAGTGTCAAGAACTTCAACGTTATTTCTCATGCTAGCGATTTGAGACAATTCGGGCAGATTATCGAGAAACGCATCTTTGGTAGTTAAAGTTATTGTTCTACCGTATTTGTAACAAGCAGTTTGATTTGCAGCCATAGGCCAGTGAAGCAAACATAATACCAGATAATGACCCGAAATGTCTTCACTTTGCTGAAGGATTTTAACGTCGTACACATTTATACCATAAAACAGTATTAAATCTAAAGTATGATTACGAAGGTGAGTGGGTCCTGACACATGTTGACTAACGCCCATGGAGTTAAGAGTGTCTTTGAAAGCCATTCCTAAGGCATCTGTATCGTTATCTACATGGATGTTAAAGTCACCAACGACAAGGACTCTATCTGCGGCCAGTACTAGTTCTCATAAGAACCTGCCAAATTCTTTAATAAAATCTGTGTGGTGCCCTGGAGGCCTATATACAATAGCTAGAATAAATTTTAAAAATGTTTTATCCTTAGTATTAGGTGTTGAAACATGAAGTACCATGACTTCAAAAGAATTGTATTTAGAGTTAGACTTCTGGGAAATGCTAAAAGAGTTATTGTAAAGTGCTGCGACACCTCCCCCTCTGCCTTTTAGACGAGGCTCATGTTTATAATAATAATCTTGGGGGACAGATTCATTTAAAGTAATATAATCATCTGGTTTTAGCCATGTTTCTGTCAAACAGAGCATGTCTATTTTATGATCTGTTATCATATCGTTAACAAAAAGTGCTTTATTAGAGAGAGATCTAATATTTAGCATCCGAGTCGTAACAGTTGATTATCTGTATTTTGTTCATGTTTAGTTTGTTTAACGTTTATTAAATTACTTTCAAGAGGTTTACGCATTATTTTATGTTTGCTAATCCGGGGGACAGACACAGTCTCTATTTTGTGATGTTTGGGAGAACGGATTATACATGTTGTACATTTTGTGTATTCTGCGACGTGAGACGCAAGCAGACAGTTGGTTAAGCCATTCTGTCTGCTCCCTGACCTGGGCCCCAGCGAGTCAAGTTTAGCATTAGCATTATTAAGACTTTTTGCCATATTTCTAGACAGGATGGAACCCCAGCCCAGGAGGGATGGAGACCATCTCGTTTCAACAGGTCAGGTCTGCCCTCAAAACTCTTCCAGTTATTTATAAAAACTATATCATTTCTCAACTCAACTACTCAACTTTATTTATATAGCGCTTTTACAATTTTCATTGTTACAAGCAGCTGTACATGAGACAAATTGACTATAAGCAAAATAATTAAAGTTGTACCTGCAAAACAAGAAAAGGTTGAAAACACAGAAGACAGACAACCCACAACAAAACACTCCACACACACAAACGCACACGCACCAACACACACAGACACAGAGACACACACACACACACGGATGACGACACCCACCACCACACACACACACACACACACACACACACACACACACACGTACGTACACAGACAAGTACGCACACACACACACGCTCAGTGAGAGCACACATTTAGGATAAAGGAGAGAGAAGCACAGGTCAAATATAACAGATAATAAATTCCTATATGCAATATTAATTAAGTAAAACTTTAAGATTCTAAAGCAGCCCCCCCGGTCAGGCAGATAGTGCAAAAACAGTATGCAAACGGTGGCGAGGAACCCAAAACTCTAATCGAGAAAAAAAACCTCAGGAGAACCCAGGCCCAACCAGGGGATTCCAGTTCCCCTCTGGCAAAAGCTGCTGCCTCTGCACAAGCTCCAGAGAACTTGCACAACAAGGCTAAATAAAATAAATAAACTTAATAATAAAATAAATTATAGTTTAAGATTATCATTAATAATCTAATAGCATTTGAAATTTTGTGGTGAAACATGTCAAGAGACCGCGTCCTTCTTATCTTTCATCCAGCTCTTGTCAGGTCCCCACTTCCCATTCTCCGCTCTACCATCAGGTCAGGCCATGAACTGCATCCTGCTCGCTGTGGTAACCTTGGAACAATGAGACAAGACTGGCTGAGAGTAGAGTACTGTTCTGTACTCTTTGATGCAACAAGTACATCAGTTGTGTTTTTGGTTCCGGTTGATCTAACTAATGCAGCCTAAACCCTCTGAAGATTTATATTATGGAAGAGTAGTGTATGCAAGATTAAAAAGATGCGTCTTTAGTCTAGATTTAAACTGACAGAGTGTGTCTGCCTCCCGGACAGTGCAGGGAAGACTATTCCAAAGTTTAGGCGCTAGATAGGAAAAGGATCTACCACCTGCACTTGATTTTGAAATTCTAGGTATTACCAACTGACAGGACGCCTGAGAGCGTAATGCACGTGAAGGACTGTAATACAAAAGGAGTTCATTCAAGTACTGAGGAGCTAAACCATGTAAGGCTTTATAGGTAATAAGCAAGATTTTAAAGTTAACGCGATGCTTTATAGGTAACCAGTGCAAGGTTGACAGAACCGGGCTAATATGTTCATACTTTTTTGTACGTGTAAGAACTCGAGCTGCCGCGTTTTGGACCAATTGGAGTTTTTGTAATAAGCCTGCAGGGCAACCACCTAACAGTGCATTACAGTAATCTAGTCTTGATGTCATGAATGCATGAATTAACTTCTCTGCATCTGACATTGACAGCATATGACAGTAGTTTAGATATATTCTTAAAATGGAAAAACGCAATTTTACAGGTGTTGGCGACGTGGCTCTCAAATGACAGATTACGTACGTCTCAAACGTACGTACACATGCAATACACAAGCACAGGACAAAGAAACATGAGGGCATTTATAGGGAAGACAAACGAGGGATAACGACACGGGGCAGGTGTGGGTAATCAAACACTCAGGGAAAGATAACAAGGAAACGAGAGGAGCGGGGCAAATGACGAGACACTGGAGAGAACGCATATTATTGTCAAAAGGACAATAATATGTTTCTCTCCACACATAACCAAAGACTTTGTCATGGCTCTGCTACAGGACCAAGAAAAACATGACTAAATGAAGCAGAGCCATGACAGTGGTGTTGAAAGTGAGGAACCAATTGATACACAGGCTTACGTATATGAGTCAGTGTTCTGATATGGAGTCAGTTGTTGAAAGTATAAATAATGTTGAAAATTCCTTATGGATATGGATCAGGTTGTGTTCAAAGCACCTTTTAAAGAGGGAAAAAGGACAGTTAGAGTATTGTTTTAAAACAGGCAAAAAAAGTGGGAAAAGAACAAGAGGAAAGCGACATGGTAATTGACGATGGTAGTGAGAGTGAATACTCTGACTCAAGTGCTTCAATTTGTTCTCAAACAAGTGGGACATGTGGCAAGTATGGGGCAGATGAAATTCAGAATTTCCTAAAATTTACAAAAAATGTAAGAGGTGTAAAAATTTGTAAATACTTTCCAGATCTCAGGCGATTTGTGGAAAGCATAAAGGTTTTGATGGGCAAGGGTTAATTTAGCGATCAAGAAGTCTTTAGACTAAGGAAAGTGGTGACAAAAATTCATACTCAGTTAAACAATGATGAAGATATGGCTTAATTTAATTGATTTAGAGTGTCTTTTTCTTTGTACTTCGGACTCTTCCTCCTTCAAAAAAATGACTGATATTCGCATTGCCACATTGAATGTGAATGGAGCTAGGGACTACAGAAAAAGAGCAGAGATAAATGAAGTAATGAAACAAAATAAAATTTATGTTTTTTTTTTGTTCAAGAAATACAAAGCAATGAAAATAATGCTATTGAATGGGCCAAAGAACACAGTGGCCTTTCTTTTTTAAGCCATAACACTACTTTAAGTGGAGGAGTTGCAATTTTGTTTGATAAGAATTTCAGCCCATTATCGTTTGTGGTAGAAGAAATCGTAAAAGCGAGGATTTTAAAGGTCAAAGACTTTTGTTTTTGATGACCATGTTTTTTTTATGTGTGTTTATGCACCAACCTTGCAAACACTGTAGATAGAATGTTGTTTTTAGAGTGTTTAAATATGGAATTAGAAAAATGCAATGGTGATGAACAATTAATTAATGGGGAGATTTTAATTGTGCGGAAAAAAATATAGATAGAAATCACGTAGAACCACATATGATTTCAAGGAAGAAACTAATACAAATGATAGAATCAAATGTTTGGAGAAACTTTAATGACAATGTAAAACAGTACCTTGGTTACATCTTTGTGATTATTTGTTGTCACTAGCAAGGTTAGAAAGGTTTTATTGTTTTAAACAACATTTTAGTTTTTTATTTAAATAGTTCCATTTTACCAGTGGGGTTTTCTGATCACAGCTTAGTGATGTGTGTTTTAACGGTAAGCTCTGTGAAGTCACAGAGTGCATATTGGCATTTTAATGCAACTTTGTTAAATGAGTTACATTTTAAATAATTTTTTTGGAAACAATTTAAAGAAGAAAAAGATAAATATGAATCTATACAAGAATAGTGGGATATTATAAAAGTGCAAATACAACTATTATGTCAACAATACTACAATTAAAAAGTTAGAAAATGTTACTTTAAAGGCACAAGAGTTACAGTTTTTCTCGATTGCTTAAACACATTTCTTGAAATTATGCCTCGTATTCTCAAAACAGTGAACACAAATCCATAACATCTCACCCAATTCCCCAAACATCCTATTTTCAGGTCAAAATGAAGCTCTCTTCTCTAAACCATTCAAACTTGCTGAAAAACCAAACTTTTCCCTCAGATATGACACACAAGCCCTCAAAAACACCCACACTGCAACATAGTCTTAAACACTGGTGAGATAAATTCAAAACACTGTTATTAAAATCTCTTTGTGGGATTTAAGAATAATTTGACAGATTAGTGTTTATTAGAATATACAACATAAAAGAGTGCACATAGAGCAAAGTACAAGAATGAGCTTTAGGAAAAAATAAAAATAAAACATTACACTATTGGAAAGTAGATGAAGATGATCTTACAAGACAAGAAAAGTTCAAAAACCAAAGAACAATTTACAGTAAACTGGTCATGCAACACAATTCAGTACACATCTGCACAAATAACATTTACATTCAGGCATTTAGCAGATGCTTTTATCCAAAGCGACTTACAGAGAAGATAAAGGAAACAAAACAGTGAGGCGATTTGTCAATAGGAGGCGATGTAAAAGATATGGCATCCTCTGCACCTTTGGCCCAATTTCGTAAAAGCGAACTATTTTCTGCAAAAATACGGAACAGGTAAAAAAGGCTACAAATGCACATTTGTAAACTTGATAATCACAAATTTGAGGGTGTACACATGCTACAGTTTACTGGATACAGAATAGTGAAATTTCTCTCATATAAAGTGTGTACTGTGATTATACTGTCTATAATGTTTACTGTAAGTAGTATAAAGCGCAGTAGATGATTCTAGGATGCACACTTACCTGTGCTCCTATTGATATTATCCTGATATTCTGGTTGGTGTGTCATCAGTTTTGCAACTGAATGTTTACTGATGGACAAATGTGTGCTATTTGAGTTTACAACTTGACACTTCAGTTAATTATATTGTGTGTTTGTGTTTTCTGAATGAGAACATGGTTAAACCTTTGCAAACTGAGGCTGTTTGTGTGTGGGGTTTGTACAAGTTGGTGTATTGTTCTGAGAATGTGTTTATGGTTGTCAGAAAATGGTGAGTTGTTTCATGAATTGTGTGTTAGCAATCGAGAAAAACTGTAATACAGACAACTGGAAATCAAGACCAAATTGAAGTTCTTTATTCAAAAAGAACTGCCTTATCAGAATCATATAGAAAAAAGCACAAGGAGGATTGATTATCACGTTTTTAAGGTGTAGAACGCATGGATGTTCCTTCAAAGTTTTTCTTCGGACTGAAAAAAAAGAATAGTCAGAAACGTCATATTCAAAATTTGCGCTCAGATACTGAAATCATGTTATCAGATACTTTTGAAATCCGTAAAAGAGCTAATTATTTTTATAAATGTCTGTATTGTTTTGAGTACAAAGAGAATCAGGCGATAAAACCAGATTTCTTTGAAGGATTGCCAAAAATCTCCAAAAAAGCTGGAAGATAAATATCTGATAATATTTTTTTAGTCAGAGATTTAATGGAGTACTCGAAGCTGAGTGATTAATATTTTGGCTTGATTTCCATCGATCAAGAGAAGGCTTTTGACCGCGTTGAACATGATTATTTGTGGGAAACATTAGATGCCTTTGTTTTTAAATCAGAATTTGTAAAATATATTAAAGTTTTATATAGTGACATTGAGAGTCTATTGAAGGTTAATGGTTGTTTATGTGCTCCTTTTAAAGGAGAGGTTGTTCGAATGGTTTTACTAGATGTGAAATAAGTCTCTGAGGGGTATTGCACAAAACCAAGATAAAGGATTAAGCCGGGATATGTTGGTTATCCTGGCTGAATTTAGCCTCAAGTCGGTTGCATGAAAGCAGCTCAAACTTAACCCGGCCAAGTTACTATGGTGATTTATTCTCTGCAGATAGCCTGCTCCAGACCAGGCTAACAGCCAGGCTAAAATTAATCCTAGTGATTCACCTGTATTTCCACCATCAATCCTGTGAGGAATTAATGTGTTTGCATGCAGCAAAAACATTAATTCCTCACAGGATTGATTGCAGCATGTCCATGGTCTTTCTAAGTATGTTGCATCATTTTAATTATCCTGTATTAAAATATTACATATATAGTCATTTCTCATTTCATTTAAATCTGTTGGCTGTTTGTAATTGCGACAGTCTTTTTATATTGATTCTGCGACAGTCTTTTTATATTGATTCAAGTGGTAGTATTATTACTCAGGCCAAGTGTTATATTGCAAGTTTTTTCACTTAATTTTTGGATTTAGCCTATCTTTAGTTAATAAAAGATCTTAAATGTCACTTTTTGCTGTGTGTGCATTTTGTTTAGCATTGGTGGTTCTCTTTTAAATTCTTCTTCACATTCATGATAAAGGGAGGACACCACAATGTTTTCTAGTTGAATTTTTTTATTTGGCAGTCCTCATTTGTCTGGGTTGCTTGGATCCTGGAATAGAGAGAGCAAAAGCAACAAATATTAAAACACTGTATTGCATTTATGGTTACTGTGTGCACTGAAATACTCACTTCTCTTTGTAGTTTCTGGATTTCCAGGTCCAGTTTCCTGAGTGTCCGGCATTTAATCTCAAGATCCAGCTCCATTTCTTGGAGCTTTCTCTTCTTGAGTGTGATTTTTACATCTGCCAGCTCTATCTGTCTATCCAGGTGCTTTGCATGAAGTGTTCTGACAGTTTGTGAAGTCTGTAAATGAAATGTCAATTAGCACAGCAGGATTTGTGCATAATGTAGATTACTTTGGCCAATACTCACAATGTTACCAGGCTGCTTAGGAGACTGTGCAGCATCTGGGTCCTGTTACACATATTTTCTATTAGCACCACATCAATGACTTCATATCCTTTATGGACTAAATAAGCAGGATATTTCCATAAAATTGACATACCTCAAGCCTTCTGGAGTCCAGTGACACAGTCTCCTCATCTGCAGAAGTGCATTCAGCAGCTGCATATGTGCATTCCCCCTGCCATATACATACATGTATTGAGATAACTTGAATTAAGATTTCACAGGACATACCAAGCCTGTGATTTCAATACAATATACTAACTGGAACATCTTCTGGTGGCTCCAAAAGTGTAAGCCTGTTCCCAGACACTGCAAGGAAATCCAAAGTCAGACAGTATAATATATTTATTTGATTGTGTTCCATGTGCAGTAGTACTGCAATATGTACCTTGTATGAAGCGGACAGTTTCTGTGGCTGGGACAGAGTCTGTTACTGGCCCTCCCTGGATCCCCTCCATCACTGGCCTCCCTTTATTTAAATGGAGTGCCAGCTCCTCCGCTGGGGTCATATCCTGGCTTGGTGGGCCGCCCCCTGTGCCAGTTCTATGGGCTTTTTTTAACTGCTACAATCATACAGACATTCAACATGTCAGCAGACACCTAATCTATTCACCCCATTTGTTCACTGTTATCTACTTTAAAGTCACTTACCAGCCTGCAAAATGTTCTTATATTTAATTTTAAAGGCCAGACAAGTTTGTTCTTTATGAAGGATAGAAAGATAAAATGGATAAAAACTTAACATGAGAAAAATAGATTAAATGACATACATTGTCGATAATTGTTTGCACTTAATCATACTCATTATACATTTCCTGAGTAACATGCACCTCTACTTGCCACTTTTAAAGTAAAGTGTACAACAGTTGATTAGTGGACTTGAAAAGTAACTCCTTTAGTCCTTTAATTGTAGCCTAATTATGACAGTTCCAGTGGAGCACTGTTTATTAACTGTACAGTTTTGGACTTCTTACGCATTAAGCCGGTCCGCTATTGTCTGCCAGGCTTTCTCGCGTTCTTTAATTATGGCATTGGTATTGCCTTTTTTCTTATGGTATCTTTAACCTCTTCATAGAACTCCATCAGGAGCTGTTGTTCAGCGGCCGTGAAGTATGAAGCGCGACTTTTATCCATGTTCCCATCGGTGATTCTGTGAGTGATCGCGAGGTCTATTTAAGAATGCCGTGAACGTGCACTCATCCCAGCTATCTACACCTGGCTTGACCTAGCTTTGCGTTGTCATCCTGGCTTAGCAAACGTGCAACCAATTAAGCCAGGATGCGCCGATCAGACTAGGTCAAGCCGCGCTTGCTCAATTATCCGGGATTTCTTTACTCTACTTTTGTGCAATACCCCTCTGGTGTCCCCAGAGTGTGTATGTGATGTTTTAACTCAAAATACCCAGCGTATTATTTATTATAGAATGTTGAAGTTGCCCGTTTTTGAGTGTGTGTAAAAACGCACCGAATTTGCTTGTATCTCTTTAAATGTTAATGAGCTTTTCATCCCAGCCCCCTCTCCAGTCTGACACTGATGGAGAGACACAAGAAGAAGTGACAACCTTAAGAATTGAAAAGGACGTTTCCGAATGGTTAGTTGTAATTTTGCAGTTATTGTGAAATTAACGTTCTTCAAGTGATCGATAAGCATTAGCATGGTCCGTCGTGATAATGTATAAATCGCTGTGCAGGTGCTCATGTGGGAATTGCAGTAAAATGCCTACAGAGCCAGATAATAAATGCTACATGGAGGTCGAGCAGGTATAATTTAGCGTTACTACAGTTATACTACGCTTTCAACGTTGTTCTATCATGTACTGTCACACTTTCTTTAAGTATTGTTTACGATAAGCCCAACAGCATGTGAGGGCAGCGTCAATAAATACAGTTAGACGCTGTACTTCTATTGTTAACTTAGCAACATTACTAATATAGCGCGATAACAAGCCCATTAAGAGTGGCAATTTTGAAAGACTAATCAGCAACAATATGAGGTGTGATACTTAACGTTACTGCTTCTGCTGGATATGAGGACTGGGCACGAAGTGTTGGTATTGCTCCCGGTTTCAGTAGCAACCTCGTTGAAAGTCCAGCGTTGTACTGGCCCTCATTCGTGAAGCAGTCCGGCGTGAAATGATTGGCAGAAACGTGAAATACTTTAGCGATTCTCAGCGGGACATTGCCTTCATAAATGAAATTTAATCTTGCTGTTCTCTATAACTCAGCTTGCGGGAGTCTATGGAGACAATTATGCTGGTCGGTACATCCTAATACAGAACAACTGCAGTGCCTCCGCGGCGCAGACATTGTGTAGCTCCAGTGACGATCTAACAATGGCGACTGTTGTACTTCCCACATGGGGCTGTGTCTAAGCAAATAGGGCAGATCGTCACCACTGCTGGGCGGGCTTTGCCGTTGAGTGACGACATTAATGGCAGAATTCAAATCTTTGCTTTTACCAACAGCGTTTTTGAATTACACAAATTATTAAAAAAGGAGTGAGCACATTTTTTACATTTTAGACTGCTTGTTTACAGACACTGTGGACACGTATTCATGTTTTAACACATTATAAAAGTGAATTTTGCAAAATATGTGCCCTTTAAGGTTGAACGTGGGTTGCGACAAGGATGCTCATTGTCTGGAATGTTGCACACTCTGTCAATAGAACCACTTTAACTTGGTATTAAGAACAATTTTAAAAGGGGTTTCGTTAAAAAACTGTGATGACACTTTTAAATTGCCAGCGTATGCCGATGATGGTGCAATCGGGAGCGTACTGAAGTTTGTGAGGTTTTCAAAATGTTTTGCTATTGTGTATTTTAAGAAATCGTGTTTAGTGGAGAATTGTTATATTGTTGTGTGTGTGAAGCGATGGCCGGCGTGGCTGGTCAGCATGGCTGCCGGTGAACAGCTCAGCTTGCTCATGCACCAACACGCTATTAAACTGTCTCCACCGAACAGGTGTTCAGTTGAGGACTGTAGTCTTGCAGTTGATGGAATTGTTGGACATTGAAAGTATTAAATTTGCTTCCATAATGAATAATGCTGTGGTGATCTTTTTATTTGGAAAAGGAGCTGGCGAGGCACGGACAATTAGTGTCTCCGCTGAAGATGGTTCTGATTAGCTGTAAATCTCCCCATCTTAAACATGTTATGTCATTTAGAAGGCAAGTGCTTATGATTCTTATAAACACTAACGAAGAATTGAATTTGGTTTTAAAGTTTAAACTGGATGGCTATGATTATACTGTGCATGTAACTTCGGAGATGATGAAGTGTTTTGGGTGTGTCTGTCGGCCATGTGATTCGTTGCATGGAGAGAATAGGTGAGAGGCAGGTAACCGCTAGCATGGTGGAGCCGCCGACTACTAGCGGACCCTCGTTAAAGGAATCGCAGAGAGTTGTACAAAATACACGAGAGGAAAACAGCGATGATAGTGATGAAGACGTTGAGACAATGGAACATTTAGCGGACACGCAAAGTGAACAGGAAGAACAAAGTGAACAGGAAGCACAAAGTGAACTAAAGGTAGGGCAAATTGCGACTAGAGTAGATGAATCAGCATTGTTTGATGAGGAAAATGCGAATAGCGAACTTTCCTCATTGGCAACTAAGAGAAAAGAGACATAAAACAGTGCGAATGTTACAGGTTACAAAAATTTCAAAAGTGAACCCAACAGATAATTCTTCCTCAGTCAGATGAAAGTGTGATGGACACATAGGGGAGTGAATGTAATGACAGTGTTGACGCAAATATGGATGCGGAGAGTGTTTACTCTTTTACCAGAATTCAGCCATTTTTGCATACTACAAAGGGAATGAAATTGGTCAAAGTTGATTTTTTTTTCAGATTTTAAGTTGTTTCGTGATTCAGTTAAGCTATTCATGAAAAACACTGGTCAGAGGTCCTTTCCTGAAAAGTTTTTCGGCTCAGAAAATTCTTGGTAAAAGTTAAAGCACAAATAGCGAATGATTCTTAAGTGTATTTTGTTTTTCTTTTTATTTTGGGTTTACTTCCCTGGTCTGCTTTTACCTAATATGTGTGATATAAAGCTAGCCTCTTTAAATATCAATGGCACCAGGGAGGATGTAAAGAGGGTTTCTCTTTTCAATCTGTTTAAAGTAAAAAAAACTAAATGTTATTTTTCTGCAAGAAATGCATAGCACTGTTGAATATGAAGCAGCTTGGAAGAATGAATGGGATGGGGAGGTTGTTCTCAGTCATAAGAACAGTAATAGTGGTGGAGTTGGTTTATTTTTTCTAGAGATTTTTTACCAATTTCTTATGTTACTGAGGAAATCATTAAGAGCCGTTTGCTTAAAATGTATGCTGTTTTTGAAAGTGTAAAAATGACGTTTATAAATGTGTATGCTCCAACTGTATGTACTGAAGGGTTATGTTAAGCTCTGTTATTAGTGATTGTGATGATGATAGTTATTTGGTTCTGGGTGGTGATTTTAATTGTACTGTAGATGAAACTGTTGATAGAAACCATCAAGAACCACATGGTCCCAGTAAAAAGTGTTTGAATCAAATGATCGATGTGATGTTTGGAGGTCTTTTTTGAAATGTAAATGAAAAGGATTTGAAATGCAATAGTGCATACAATATTGGTACTTTAATGTGGCATTGCTTGCTGATAATGTTTTTAGAGATGCTTTTAAGTTTTTTTGGAATGGTTATACAAAGACAAAATCTGAGTATACTTCTTCACAACAGTGGTGGGGCACAGGGAAGAGTAAGATAAAATAGTTATGTTTGCAGTACACTTTCAATGTCACAAAAGATATGACCAGATCTATGAAGGATCTGGAGAGTGAAATAGTGAAGCTGCAAGAGTTGGCAGGCTCCACAAGAGAAAGATAACATTTAAAAGTTCTCAAAGCAAAAAGGTCACCTCTGTCTAACTTTTTGGGTTTTTCTGCTCAAGGTGCTCTGGTCCGTTCCCATTTTGAGAATGTTGTCAAGATGGATGCTCCTTCTCATTTTTTCTTCGGCCTTGAACGTAAAAATGGACAGAAAAGACTTATTCATTCTGTACGGTCCAACACTGGGCAGATGTTGTTTGAGTCTGCAGAGATACGAAGCTATGCAGTGACTTTTTATGAGCAGCTTTTCAAGAAAGAGTTCTATGAGAGACCAGATGTGGCACAGTCCTTTTTTGAGGGCTTACCAAGGGTTTCTGAGGAGGCCAACACAAGGCTGAATGCTGAAATCTCTGCAGATGAGCTGCACATTGCTTTGCAGAGCCTGGAAAGTGGTAAAGCTTCAGGCATTGACGAACTCCCTGTGGACTTTTATAAAGTTTTCTGGCCCATTATTGACAACGACCTGTTGCATGTACTCGAAGACAGTGTAAAAAAAGGAGAGCGGTCCTCACTCTCCTTCCTTCAAAAGGGGATTTACAAGAGATTAAGAATTGGCGGCCTGTGGCTCTGCTATGTACCGACTACAAGCAGTTGTCAAAGGTAATTGTAATTTGTAATAGCCATGAGGCTGAAAAAAGTGCTGGAGCAAGTAGTTCATGTGGACTAGACCTATTCTATACCCAACAGGCTGATATCTGACAATATTATCTTAATTCGTGATGTTTTGGACCTCTCCAGTTCATTGGGTTATGAACTTAATTCATTTGATATCTATTGACCAAGAAAAGGCTTTTGACAGAGTCGAACATCAGTACTTGTGGCAAACATTGGACAAGTTTGGGTTCGGCTCTAGTTTTATAGCCATGATCCAGGTCTTGAACAGTGACATTGAGAGTTTACTTAAGATTAATGGTTGTTTAAGTGCTCCTTTTAAGGTTCAGAGCAGTATTAGGCAGGGTTGTTCACTCTCGTATGTTGTACTCCCTAGCCATCGAGCCTATCTTACATAAACTAAGAATGCTTCTTACAAGCATAACTTTTTCTGGTTGTGACTCAGTTTTTAAAGTATCTGCTTATGCTGACAATGTAGTTGTTTTTGTCAAGAATCAAAATGATATTGATACACTTGTAAAATTCATTAATGATTTTGTTGGTTTATCTTCCGCTAAAGTTAATTGGGGAAAAAGCGAAGCCATAGCTGTTGGGGTTGAGTTAAATAAAAACATAACCTTACCGGATGGGTTATCTTAGAGTAAAGGTGGTTTTAAGTATCTTGGTGTCTTTCTTGGTGATGAGTCTTTTGTGTGTAAAAATTGGGAAATGGATTTTACCACACGTCTTTTAGGGGGCACACTTTAATGATCAACAATTAGGTGTCTTCTATGTTGTGGCACCGATTGATATGTATGGATCCTCCGCCACAGCTGCTAGTTAAGATACAAGCAGTACTGGTCAATTTTCCCTCAGAGCGTGCTGTTTTTATCAAAGGAAGAAGGAGGACAGGGACTTATTCATCTCCCCAGTAGGGGCGCTACCTTCGGACTACAGTTCATTCAAAGACTACTTGCTGGGCCTTTGTTTTTGATGGACCTGAACACGTATAAGTTGTGTAATAAGTTTTATCATGGACTTTTTACTGTCTGGGGAATGTTCCACAAACAGAGGATGAGTTGCTCCTTGACATGGCTCTTGAAATAACCAGTTCTGCATGGGATTTGTTTTAATGATTGAACGAATAGCAGGGACCTTCATGCTGTAGCACTTTCGTCTGGCTGGACTGCCACTTTGGGTCAGGTTGCTGATCTGTGTGGACCTCATATGGCTAATGCTGAAAGGCTGGAGTCTCATGTAGGAGTCAGGTCTATCAGGATTATACATCACTTGCTCAGCACTTGGAAAAGTGAATTTACAGATTCTGAACTTTCTTCTCTAAGCGCGTTTCTGTATTTGTTTGTGTTGCGAGAATTTGCAGCGCATTTCTGTATTTGTTTGTGTAGCGAGAATTTGCAGCGCGTTTCTGTATTTGTTTGTGTTGCGAGGATTTTGCAGGGAATGTGTCGTCAAACTAACGAAGATGCTTTCTGAATTTGCTGGTGTTTTTTCGGTTTGCATGTGTTTTCTTCCGTTGCAGCATGGTGACACCTAGCGGCTTCCGTACTTATTGACTGAGGTAGTTAAATTGAAGGACTTGAATGTTATATTTCTTCAGGAGACTTGTAGTAACCAAAGCAATGAACACGAATGGGGGCTATTGTGGGAGGGAGAGCATGTTCTCAGTCATGGGACTAATTTAAGTGCAGGGGTGGCCTTGCTTTTCACCCTGGCTGTCAAAGCTAAAATTGTATCAAAGCATTAGTTGGAACCAGGAAGGCTGTTAGTTGTAAGGGCATAAGTAGGTAATTTCTGTTTCAGTTTTGTGAATATTTATGCTCCTAATAATGGCACTGACAGAATCAAGCCTTTTTCCAAGCTGAAACACTTTTTGAAGGAAAATCAAAATGAGGATTTTATTGTTTTAGGCGGGGATTGGAATTGCACATTGGATTTAACACTTGATAGAAATGGGGAGGAGCCACACTTGAAGGCAGCACTCTGTTTAGCTAGTGTGATTGAGAATCTACATTTCTTTGATGTTTGGAGAGAACACCACCCTTTAATAAGACAGTACACCTGGGTGAAAGTCAGCACTGGTATGATTTCTGCTGCACTTCTGGACCGTTTTTATGTGTCCAGAAACATGAGAAACAGGGTTAGAAACACAACTATTGTTCCCATGTCATTCTCTGATCATAAACTTATTACACTTGATTGTGTTTTGGATACAAGACCACACAAGAGTTATTATTGGCATTTAAATGTGAAACTCCTTGAAGACAAGCTTTTTATTGAGAAATGTAAGTTATTTTGGGAAAGTTGGAAAAGCCCATTTTGATGATATAATTCAGTGGTGGGAAGTGGGAAAAGTACAAATAAAAATGTTTTGTCAACAATATGCTTTGTATTCTACTTTGTGTTTAAAGAGTGCATTAGAGCAATTGAAACAAGAAATTAATGCCATTGAGAGAAACATGACTGTTACTAATTCCAATGAATTACAGGAAAAGTGGACTGAAAAAAACACTGTCTTTGAACTCTATTCTGAATTAAAAAGTGAAAGGTGCACTTATAAGGAGCAGATTCTTGAGGGTGAGAGACATGGACGCACCCACCTCATTTTTCTTTAACTTGGAATGCAAAACCGGTCAGGACAAACAAATGTACTGTCTGAAGGATAATACTGGGCGTACTACTTCTGACCCAGTGCAGATGCGCAGACCGGCAGTGGATTTTTACTCTACTTTTTATGCTGCTGATAATACAAACCAACATTTTAGAAAACACCTCCTACAAGATCTCCCTGTTTTAACCGCAGAACAGAAAGGAACCTTGGAAAAGAGACTTACTTTTGATGAAGTGACTGCATCGGTGATGGAACTCTCTCTAGGTCGCACACCAGGAATAGATGGTCTCCCTATCGAGTTCTATAGGAGCTTGTGGACTGTTATTGGTAATTACTTTTTTAACATACTTCAAGAATCCATCAACGAAGGAAGTCTTCCTAAGAGTTGTCAGCGTGCAGTGTTAACATTGCTTCCCAAAAAAGGGGATTTAAATATGTTAAAGAACTGGAGGCCTGTGCCTTGGCACTTTTATGTTCAGAGTATAAGATTCTCTCTAAATGCTTAGCCAAAAGATTAAATACTGTGATGCAACAAATCATACATAAGGTCATATTGCATAAAAGGGAGATCTATTGTGAGAGATCTTTTTGACTTTGCGTCATTTAACAATAGTAATGTGGGGTTCTTGTCACTGGACCAGGAAAAAGCTTTTGATAGGGTAGATCATGTCTATCTCTTTGAGATGCTTACAGCCTTCGGGTTTGGAGATCATTGTATCTCACTAGTCAGAATGCTTTATTCTAAAGTCACTTGTTTAATTAAGATTGCTGGCGGCCTTAGCGTCCCAATAAAGGTTCAGAGGGGTATCAGACAAGGTTGTCCTCTTTCTGGGCTAATGTATAGCATTCTCATTGAACCTCTGCTTTGTACATTAAGAAGAGAGCTAACGGGTTTACAGATTAATACACTTATGCCCCAGCAGTCTGTTAATCTTTCTGTTTATGCAGATGTTACGGTCTTAATCAGAGACTCTGGAGACATTTATTTTTTAAAAGAAAGCCTGGAACGGTATGGTAAAGCTTCCTCTACGAAAGTGAACAAAGAGTGACGCATTATGGTGTGGACAGGACATTAAAGGTCCTTTACTTTCCTGGGGGGTTGCAATGGGGAAGGGCAGGTTTTAAATATTTAGGTGTGTTTTTAGGAACTGATGAGCACAAGAAGCAAAACTGGGAGGGGCTTGTGGAGAAAGTGTGTGCTCAGCTTTCTCACTGGCATTGGATGCTACCCCAGCTTTCCTACAGGGGAAGAGTCTGATCTGTAATAATCTGGCCGCCTCTTCTTTGTGGCACAAAATGATGGTGTTGGAGCCCCCAGAAGAAATGGTAAGAGACAATCAACAACAATTGGTAGACTTCTTCTAGGGGTGTAACGGTTCTCGGTAAAACATCGAACCATTCGGTTCTCCTTTCACGGTTCGGCATGCATGTGGACCGTGATTGCTCTGATGTCGCATCTATAATACAGTTTTGTCGGGAAAAGGCGCATAAATCTTGCGTATATGCTTCCGATGAATAGCCTAAGCTCCACGTGCATTTTAAGTGAGAGTGTCTTACCAATCAGCTGTTGTTAGTATGCTCATTTGTTGCTGACATCACCGTTCATCACGTGTTCAGTAAGGTCTGCTGCAGTTCAGCATGACAAGCGAAGGGGATAAGCCGCAAATAGAGCCGCCTCCAGCTTCATACAAGTCTGCTGTCTGGGAACATTTTGGGTTTCCAATACATTACAGCAGCGATGGTAACAAAAACGTGGACAAAACAGCCACAGTGTGTACAATTTGTATGACGTGAGTGCCATACTCCCAAGGCAATACATCTAATATGACCGGACATTTACGCCGTCATCACCCGGTTGTCAACAGCTCTCGAGCGCAGGTGAGACTGAAGCAGTTTCAGCACACACTGCCTTCTGCATTTAAACAGGCACTACGCTCTCATTCTGACAAACACAAGACCATACCAAAAGCGCTGGCTGTTTTTATTGCAAAAGACATACAGCCATATTCCGTCGTTGACAATGCGGGATTCCAGAATTTGATTAAGACGCTTGAACCGCGTTATGAAATTCCTTCGAGACCTAATATCACCATTCCAGTCAATACAGATAATGCACGTAATATGGTGAATGCCATTAAAGAAGCAGCAGGACTAGGACCGCAAATTGGATGTTTTGCGCATATTCTGAACCTTCTAACAAAGAAGGCAGTAGCACTTCAACAGATAAGCCGTCTTAGGTAAGGTCAGAAAAGTTGTAGCATTTTTTCATAAAGGCACAACGGCAGCTAATGTCCTGAAAGTCAAGCAGGAGATGTTGAATATACATGCACACAAAGCAATACATGAAACCCCAACTCGCTGGAACACCATTTATGACATGATGGAGAGATATCTGGAGCAGCAGCCTGCCATATACTCTGCCCCGATGGACAAAAATATTAAGAAGAATGTCAAGGACATTGCTGTGTTGTCTGCCAGTGTCAGTTCAATGATTCAGGAAATGATTCAACTGCTTAAACCCCTTAAGACAGTGGTCACCAACCCTGTTCCTGGAGATCGACCGTCCTGCAGACTGCAGCTCCAACCCTGCTTCAGCACACCTGTCTGTAATTATCAAGCAAACCTAAACACCTTGATTAGATAGTTCAGGTGTGTTTGATTGGGGTTGGAGCTGAAATCTTCAGGACGGTCGATCTCCAGGAGCAGGGTTGGTGACCACTGCCTTAAGACAACCACCACTCTCTTGAGCACAGAAACAGCTCCCTTTCTCTCAATGGTCCTCCCTCTAAAGAAAATGATACTACAATCAATGGATCCTGCAGATCATGACAGTCCAGCCATAGAAGATGCCAAGGCAGCCATCACTGAGGACTTAAAAAGCAGATACACAGATCCTGACCTTCAGGACTATCTCAACAGAGCATCATTCCTTGATCCAAGGTTTAAGTCTCTACCTAACCTGGATGCAGCCCTGTGCTTAAATGTTTGCAGAGGGGTCATCAAGGAGATCATTGAACAGGTATTTTTGAGTAAATAATATTTTATTTAAAACTATATATATACTATGTAAAAGTAGTTTGATAACGTTTTTAAAGAAACACATTTTTAATTGTGTGATAAAATGTATTTGTAGTATGTTCGTGTAGGGTGAGAAGGAAGAGGTCGGGGTCGGGTTGACTACTGCAGAAAAATGTCTTTTATTATCACACACACGTTACTTGAATGATGGTGCTACACGCCTCTGTTCACAGTCTCAGTTTTTAACCGGAGCTGACGATCCTCTCGTGAAGCACTCCTCGTCTCGAGCTCTCTCTCTCTCTGCAGTAGTCTCTGCTGGTTCTCACACACCTGGCTTCTGTCTCCGAGCTACTTTTAAGCGTCCCCACACCAATTACTGGAATAGAGGACAGGTGTTCATCATTTGCACTTCGCACCCCATTTACTCACCGCTCTTCTCTCAGCCTTCTCTCTCACTGCAGACCTCGCTAAATCACACCCCCCTTGCCACATAACCCCACCACCCGACTCAGGCCGGGGAGCCATCCGGCCTGCAGCCTCCCCCCTCCCCCTTCGCCTGGAGAGGAAGTCGGCCACAGCCATCTGCGCCCCCGGCCTGTGGATCACCTTGAATTTGAACGGTTGTAAGGCCAGATACCAACGGGTGATCCGCGCGTTGGTATCTTTCATGCGGTGGAGCCATTGGAGGGGAGCGTGATCCGACCAGAGGGTGAACTCCCGCCCCAGGAGATAATACCAATTCAGTTAAATTCAATTTTATTTATATAGCGCTTTTCACAATGTGCATTGTTCCAAAGCAGCTTTACAGGAGCAAATTAGAAAAACACAGAAAGGTAAAACACAGCACAGTGCATGGTGTTTATAGACCAAGCAAGATCATTATAGTAAATATCTAATAAATAAATGAATAAATAAATAAATGCAGTCTCCTGGTGAGCAAGCCAACACTGCACTGCTCTGCTGTGGTGAGGAACCCAAACTCCAATGATGAATAATGGAGAAAAAAAAACCTCGGGAGAAACCAGGCTCAGCCGGGAGGGCCAGATCTCCTCTGACGTGTCATAGCTGCACTCAGTGACCCCGACCAAAGCCACCGAGCAACGTCCACGAAGAATAGGGAGAGCCCATGAGCCGCTACCCAGGAAGCCCCACCCACCGAAACCGTGCAGGTCCAACCCGGTCCCATTCCGTGATCAACAACAGACAACAGAGGAACAACCAGGGAAACATACCAGAGGGTGAGAACGGCCCACCGGATCGCCAGACACTCTTTCTCGATGGTGCTGTACTTCGCCTCCCTCTTCGAGAGTTTGCGGCTAATATACAGCACCGGCCGTTCCTCTCCCCCCATGTCCTGGGACAGGACTGCCCCCAGCCCTCTGTCCGACGCGTCGGTCTGCAGAAAAAAGGGGAGAGAAAAATTAGGCGAGTGTAGGAGCGGCCCGCCACACAGGGCAGCCTTCACTTGGGTAAAGGCCTGCTGGAACTGCTCCGTCCACTGGACCGGATCTGGTGCCTCCTTTTTAGTGAGATCAGTCAGCGGGCTGGCAAGCTCTGAATAATTGGGCACAAACCTCCTGTAATATCCCGCCAGCCCCAGAAACTGTCTCACCTCCTTTTTGGTCTTAGGCCTCGGGCAGGTCGCAACCGCTGCCGTCTTGTTAATTTGGGGACGCACCTGCCCATGACCCAAGTGGAAGCCCAGATACCTGACCTCCACCCGCCCAACCGCACACTTCTTCGGGTTGGCCGTGAGCCCACCTGCCCATGACCCAAGTGGAAGCCCAGATACCTGACCTCCACCCGCCCAACCGCACACTTCTTCGGGTTGGCTGTGAGCCCGGTCTCCCTCAGCGTCCTCAGGACTGCCCTCAGATGCTCCATATGCCGCTGCCAGTCGTTGCTGTAGATGATAATATCATCGAGATAGGCAGCTGCATATGTCGCATGTGGCCGGAGGATGTGGCCATAAGGCGCTGGAAGGTGGCCGGAGCTCCGAACAAGCCGAACGGAAGGGTGACAAATTGGTGCAATCCGAACGGCGTGGTGAAGGCAGTTTTCTCTTTAGATACTGGAGAAAGGGGGATCTGCCAATATCCCTTCGTTAAATCCAGTGTCGAAAAAAAACGAGCAGTGCCTAGCCGATCTAACAACTCGTCGATCCTCGACATGGGATACAAGTAGAATTTCGACACGGCATTCACCTTGCGATAGTCTACACAGAACCGTATTGAGCCGTCCGTTTTAGGGACTAAAACTATCGGGCTCGCCCAGTCACTGTTAGACTCTTCTATTACTCCCAACTTCAACATCGCGTCCAATTCTGCCTGAACTACTTTTTTCTTGTGTTCAGGTAACCGGTAGGGTCTACTTCGCACCACTACCCCGGGCTCGGTCTCGATGTGGTGCTGAATAAGGTTCGTGCGACCAGGCAGGGGGGAGAACACATCCGCAAATTACGCCTGCAGGCGGGCCACATCCGTGAGCTGTGAGGGTGAGAGGTGATCTCCCCCCGGGGCCAAGGCAAGAGATTGATGTTTGACATTCACCTACGGCCCGAGATCATCCTCTCCAGTCACCACCGTCTCCAGCATCACGGACTCACCCTCACTCCATTTTTTTAGGAGGTTGAGGTGGTAAATTTGCCGTGCTCCCCGCCTGTCTGTTCGTACGACCTCATAATCGAGCTCCCCTACCTGCCGTGTAACCTCAAAGGGTCCTTGCCACTTTGCAAGTAATTTTGAACTTGAAGTAGAGTAATACAAGTACCTTCTCTCCTGGAGTGAATTTTCGCAAGTTGGTTCCCCTATTATACCCACGGCTCTGCTTGTCCTGGGCCTGTAAAAAATTCTCCATAGATAGCCGCCCCAGTGTATGGAGTTTTGTTCTCAGGTCCAGGACATATTGAATTTCATTTTTGCTCGTGGACGGTCCGTCCTCCCAGGTTTCCTTCAAAACGTCCAGCACCCCTCGAGGTTGCCGCCCGTAAAGAAGTTCAAACGGGGAAAACCCCGTGGAGGCTTGCGGGACCTCCTGTACCGCGAACAATAGGGGTTCCAACCACTTATCCCAATTTTTGGCGTCCTCGTGTACGAACTTACGAATCATGGTTTTTAATGTGCGATTAAACCGCTCCACCAGGCCGTCTGTTTGTGGGTGAAAGACGCTGGTGCGGATCGATTTAATGCCCAATAATTAATATAGCTCGCACAGTGTGCGTGACATGAACGCCGTGCCTTGATCCGTGAGGACCTCACGAGGGATCCCCACCTGGGAGATGATACGAAACAGAGCCTCCGCAACACACTTTGCCGAAATGTTGCGCAAGGCCACTGCTTCGGGATATCGGGTTGCATAGTCCACTACGACTAAAGCAAACCGATGTCCCCGTGCTGATCGCTCTAATGGCCCGATGAGGTCCATCCCAATTCTTTCGAAGGGGACCTGCATTAACGGAAGAGGGCGCAATGGCGCTTTTGGAGTGGCCGGTGGATTCACCAGCTGACATTCACGGCAAGACGCGCACCACCTGCGCACGTTGTCGTGAATGCCCGGCCAAAAAAACGGGCCATGAGACGATTTAATGTGTTAGTTTGCCCCAGATGTCCTGCCATTGGATTACAATGAGCCGCCTGAAAAAGCATTTCCCGGCGGCTCTTTGGAACTAATAATTGGGTTATATCCTCTTTGGTCTGAGTGTCTTGGGTCACTCGATATAACCGATCGTTCCGAATCGCAAAATAGGGGTAGGCGAGGGGTCGGGCAGGCTGCACCGGCTGCCCGTCAATGGACGAGACCTGTTCAAAAGCCCATTTTAAGGTCTCGTCCTGGGCCTGCTCCAGGGGAAAGTCATCGCGGTCCGAGAGGATCAGCCTCTCGATCCCACTTTCTCTTTCCCTGGAGTCAGTTCCCTGCGAGCCGGGTTCCGCACGGGTTCCGCCCCCCAAGCAACATCCGCGCATAAAACCCTTAACAATTCTGAAAAAGCTGGCCAATTTGTCCCTAGAATCAGCGGATGTCGGAGGTGCGGATTAACGGCCACCTCAACTCTATGCTTTTTCCCCTTAAATTTTATTGGCAGAGACATGAGGGGGTATTGAACCACGTCCCCGTGCACACACCGTACCTTAACCGCGTGGTCTTTATCCCATGCCAAGGATCAAATCAGGCTTTGGTGGAATTATTATCTGGTTACAGGTCTGGTTACAACCGGAATCCACCAGAGCCCGATAGGTACCCCCCAATACTCACTGGTATTTGGTACTCGCCAGCCTGACCGGGGGCAGCCTGAGGCGCGTCCGGGACCCGGACCATTAACCCCACATCCATCATGGGACATCGGTTGAAGAAATGGTCCGGGTCTCCGCAGCGCCAACAGGCCGGCCCAGGCCTACCCGCCAACCGGGCGGCAGGAAATGGGGCCGGTGCTTGGCGTGGGGAGGGCGGAGACATTGAGGGGTGTTCCTCCAACGTCGATCCACCGGAGCTTCCCGGCATCCCACTAGATCCATCGTCGGGCATGGGGACGGTCCCACCTCACCCCCGAGGCGGGAACCGCGGTGGAACAGGTGGCCGGATTCGAGGAGCCGGCACTGGTCGACTTGGAGGAGGTGTTGGTGTAGAGAGCGAGGCTGATGGAATTGCCTCCCCGACCCCGGGGCACGTGACCAAATGGTCCTCCGCCAGCTGGATGGCCGAGTCCAGCGACGTTGGCCGGTGGCACTGGACCCACGCAGCGGTCTGCCGGGGAAGGCAGGTGACAAACTGCTCCAGCACCACCCGGTCGACGATCTTCTCCACGTCGCCTTCCTCGGCCACCAGCCATCTGCGGCATGAGTCCCGGAGCTGTTGAGCGAGGGCAAAGGGTCAGCCGGTTTCTGCCAAGCCAAGCGTCCGGAAACACTGGCGATGTTCTTCTGGGCTCCGGCCGACCGGCTGGAGAATGGCTCTCCTCAGCTCATCGTAAACCAGGAGGCTCTCTGGGGGCAGTTGTTGTGCCACCACCTGTGACTCTCCGGACAAGAGGGGGAGGAGCCAGATTGCCCACCTGAACGCCTCCGGCTCATCCTGGGGTCCCATCTTAGTCAGCCACAGGTGGAGACCCGGTGCCGCCTCAGTGCGGCCCCAGCCTCCCGGTCCACCCAGCTCCGGAACGCCTGGAGGCTCCTCTTTCTGGGCCTGGAGGATAGCTTGGAAGCGGGTCTCCTGGTCTGCCCTCAGCTGTAGAAGCGCCTGGTGTTGCTCGCGGTGGAGGACCGCGAGGGACGAGATGACATCCGCAAATGGCGTTGCCGGCGGAGTCTGCATCTGGCCACGGCTTCCTGCTTCCTTCTCCCGGGTTTCGGCAACACTGTAGTATGTTCGTGTATGGTGAGAAGGAAGAGGTCGGGGTCGGGTTGACTACTGCAGAAAAATGTATTTTATTATCACACACACGTTACTTGAATGACGGCGCTACACGCCTCTGTTCACAGTCTCAGTCTTTAACCGGAGCTGACGATCCTCTCGTGAAGCACTCCTTCTCTCTCTCTCTCTCTCTGCAGTAGTCTCTGCTGGTTCTCACACACCCGGCGTCTGTCTCCTAGCTGCTTTTATGCGTCCCCACACCAATTACTGGAATAGAGGACAGGTGTTCATCATTTGAACTTCGCACCCCATTTACTCACCGCTCTTCTCTCAGCCTTCTCTCCCGCTGCAGACCTCGCTAAATCACACCCCCCTTGCCACAGTATTCTATTAACTATTATTAATTTAATATATTTGCAGGGTCAGCCTGTTGCAGCAGAAGCTGTTGCACCACCCGTAAAGAAGTCTGCAATGTCAGAGCTTTTTGGAGATTTTTTTACAGCACCTGACAAGACAAAGACTTTTGGCAACATTGTAGAGGAGGAAGTAATGTCATACAAGGCAGAAGATTCCATTGAGACAGATGCAGATCCACTCGCATGGTGGGAGCTGAATAAGAGCAAGTACTCTCATGTTGAAAAACAATACCTTTGTGTCTGTGCAACATCAGTGCCTAGCAAGAGAGTGTTCTCCACTGCAGGAGACATTGTTTCTGCAAGCAGATCTCAACTTGCAATGGAAAATGTTAACAAACTAATCTTCTTGCAAAAAAACATGAAGATCTAAATGGACTAAAATAAAGAATAAAGAGTGACTCAGTGTTCTGACCTTCCAAATATTTTGGTTTTGAAATGCATTTATGTTAGTAGCCTACTTGAAGCACAACAATGCACATGTTCTTAAGTTAGAAGGTGGAATTTCGCAGGGGTAAGAAACTGCATAATTGTTTGTTTTTGCAAAGAAACCTGTTTTCACACAAGTTTTAAGTGTTTGTTACCTAATAAATAAATAATAATTCTTGAATTTGACAGTAGCCATTTTTTCTTGAACATACCGGACCGAAACTGTGACCCTAAAAACGCAATCCTAACCGAACCGTGAGTACTCTGAACCATTACCCCCCTAACTTCTTCTGGTCGGGACTACACTGGCTGAAAGCCTCAGTTCCCTTTCTGTCGGTCTCTCGACGTTGTGTCGAACCGACAGATAGGGTTCGTCCTTGAGAACCAATCACTTCCGACTTCTCTAGAAAAGGCCAATGAAAATTGGCGAATGAAATTTGCATGCCGGACTCCGCCCCCGGATATCCGGGTATAAAAGGGAGACGGCGTGCCTCATTCATTCACCTTTTGTTCTTCGGAGCCTTCGCTCATGATCAACAGACTTCGCTACAAGACTGCCGGCTCTACGACGTGGTGCAGCGGACTGTCCCTTCCTGCAGCGACTTCCCCTGGGCGTCTCGGCGGTTCCAGAAGTGTTCGAGTTTTTTTCTCTAAAAGAGCAAATTTCTCCAGCGTGGCATGTCCCGCTGTTCTCGTGGGTGCAACACACTCATCGAGGAGGGGTATGGACACGATGTCTGCTTCCATTACGCTGGGGCAGATGTTGTGGATACGTCCTGCCCGCACTGCGGGCGGTTGACGATTCAGACGTTGCGTCACGGGTGGCTGTGTTCCCACAGGACTCAGCCACCACCTCGTCTGCTTCCCGTTCCGTGACGGCAGGACTACGGCCCTGCCGCCCGCTACGGCGAGCAGCGAGGGTGATATGAGGATTACTGTGAGTGCTAATCCGTGAGCCACTGGCTCGCGGACCGTTCACACCTCACCTTGCTCGTCTGACCGTTCCCCATAAGACGGTCCACCGTCTTATTCCTCAATCACGTATCGGACACGGTACGTGATGATGAGATGTCTGTTGCAGCATCGGAGGGTGACTTACTGGCATCAGACTCCGACAATTCCTTGAAGCTCCCTCCCTTGGGGGGTCGATCAAATGTCAGCCATGCTTTCCCGGGCCGCCGGCATTGGGTTGCGGTGCACCGCACTGCCTCTCCCAACGCCGCACTCGCCCTCAGTGCCATGTTCCCCTGGAAGTGCATGAGGAACCTAGTACGACCTGGAACGCCCCCTTCGGCGCATACACGTCAACTAGTTCCATCACCCTTTCTTCCCTCGATGGTGGGGCAGCTAGAGGATACGTCGATGTCTCCCAGGGGCTCGACCTAGACTCCCGTCCAAAGCACATAGGCTTTTCGGCATCTGAGGTGTCGAGAGCCTTCCTGCAGGCCAATGCGCGGAGAGAGCTCCACGAGGGTAAGACCGACCCAGCGCTTATGCAGGAACTCCGCGGCTTCACCGACCTCGCTCTCAGGCGAACAAGGTGATCGCGCGGGCCCTGGGTCGGGCGATGTCCACACTTGTGGTCCAGGAGAGACAACTCTGGCTGAACCTTGCACAGGTGAGTAACTCTGAGAAAGTCCGCTTTCTCGATGCACCCATCTCGCAAGGGGGGGCTGTTTGGTGATACTGTCGAGTTCAACAGTTAGGGAGCAGACAGAGGATATCACGTATGTCCTCCCCAGCCGCGACTCGACCGCCCTCTGGCCACCGAGATCCCGTGCACCGTCTGCTTCCCAGCAGCCCTGGTCCTCTTCGAGACATCGAAGAGGAGACCACCACCCCATCAGCAGCCACGGTGAAAGCCAATGCGGCCCTCATGGGAAGACCCCAGGGAGTTCAAGAATACCTTCTAAAAGTTTTCTCCCTCTCTGGGCGTTTATCACAGCCGCTCTCACCCTCTACACGACAGTGTTCGGCAACTCGACGTTGCGTCACAGCGAGACCCAATGTCGAGGACAATCATCAGCCTAAGCACTCTCAATCGATGGCCCCGTGCTTCGGGCCGAGGTCGCCACCCCTCTGGTGAGGAAGCGATCGTGCTCGTCCCTCTAGCCGAGATGTTCAACGGGTTTTACAGCCCGTACTTAATCGTCCCCAAAAGAGCGGGGGTCGCTAGATCTGCGTACCCTGAACAGGCACCTACTCAAGCTGCCATTCAGGATGCTCACGCAGAAGCGCATCCTGGCATCTGTCAGATGTCAAGATGGATTCATGGCAATCGACCTGAAGGACGCTTACTCTCATGTCTCAATTCTCCCTCGTCATCGCCCGTTCCTACGGTTCGATTTCGAGGGTCAGGCATATTAGTACAGAGTCCTCCCCTTCGGTCTGTCCCTGTCCCCACGAGTCTTTACGAAGATCGTGGAAGCCGCCCTCACTCCCCTCAGGGAGAGAGGTGTGCGGGTACTAAACTATCTCGACGACTGGCTCATTTGACACACTCGTGAGATCTGTTATGTACACACAGGGACCTAGTGCTTCGGCACCTAGATCGATTGGGACCACAGGTCAACCGAAAAGAAGCAAGCTCTCCTCTGTGCAGAGCATCCTCTTTTTTGGTATGGAACTCAACTCTGTCTCCATTACAGCGCGACTGCACTCAGTCAGTGTTGAACTGCCTGGAATATTTCAAGCAGTCAGCGGGAGGAGGCTCCTGGGTACATGGCATCCTCGACAGTGGTGATACCGCTCAGGTTGATGCACATGAGACCGCTCCAACACTGGCTACAGAGTCGAGTTCCCTGGAGAGCGTGGCACACCGGCAGCAGGCGGATGGTGATTACGCTTTTCTGCCGACGCACCCTAACCCCTTGGTCTTCAATGACCTTTTCTACGGACGGGGGTCCCTCTCGGGCAGGCGAGACGCGCCAGGGTCGACAGACGCCTCCCTGCAGGGTTGGGGTGCCGTGTGCAACGGGCACGCAGTGTCGGGGCGATGGACGGGCCCCCGCCTGCGCAGGCATATCAATTGCCTAGAGTTGTTGGATGTGCTACCCGCATTGAAGGGGTTCAACCTCTCGTGCAGAACAAGCACGTGCTGGTCCGGTCGGACTGCACAACTGCCGTAGCGTTTTTACCGCCAGGGTGGCGTTCGCTTATGGCAGCTAACACGACTCGCCCGACGCCTCCTCCTGTGGAGTCCGCAGGGCCACACATATCCCAGGTGACCTGAACCAGACAGCCGATGTGCTCTCTCGTCAGTTG
>NC_079894.1:24336692-24419175 GCF_024868665.1 Triplophysa rosa | reverse complement strand
GCGCTTATCCGCTCATCACGTCTTATTGCGTCTATGAAAAGTTTCCGACTGACAACCTGTCAGACAGAGCATCAGTACCCGGTTGACCCGGTACGTCGGTACTACCGGGTCTTGTGAAAATTAGGTACCGACAACTTTTTTATTTTTAGGTACCGACTTGGACCCGAAGTACCGGTACTTTTGACAACACTAGTCCTTGGATGTTACTGGAGAGGAAGTATTATCCTTCCCGGATCTGTAGATTTCTGCAGGAATAGGTGAGTGGAAAGGAACAGAGGGCAACATCCTGGAATTCTTCAGTGCTGTTGGCAAGAAGCACTTATACGTGTTGTGTGTAAAGGCTCTTCTTTGTCACACTGTGTTTACACTGGAGAGTGTAAAAGAATTGGACTTTTTTGGATTAGACTTTTCTCCTAAAGATAGCTGGAGGACCTTGTACAAACCACCCATTGAGAAATGGTCTGGAGACCTGCAGTGGCGGATTGTGCATGGTATAATAGCTACGAACAGACACAGAGCACACATTGATCCACAGGTAGGGGAGGGTTGCCCTTTCTGTGAACAAACGGAAACAGTTTTTCATTTATTTTCTGAGTGTGAAAGGCTTCCTTCCTTTGTTTTGTTTTTTAGAAGAGAAGTTTTCACAAAGGTTTTTTATATTTACGGTCCAAAGTACAAACGCTCCAAAAATGAAACCCATGTTCTGGTGAATTGTGTTTTCAGCCAAGTTAAGTTGGCTACTTGGTTGTCCCGGAAAAATAAGATTGCTGGGATGGGGCAGACTGATGCGACATTGATTTTTAGGGCCTCGCCTTAAAGTCGAATTTGCTTTTGACAATTTTGTAATGGATATTGAGACCTTTAAATATAAACGGGGCACTAACAACTGCATTTGTGAAGTCGACTATTATGGTTCCTTGAACATGTTTTTATCATGTCTTGTAACTGTTTGACATGTATTGCGATTTAAAAAAAAAGAAGGGAGAAAAAAGGAAAAGGAAGATAAAAAAGGGGGAATATGCATTTTATGGTGAATAAAGAGATTTTTAAAAGTCAAAAAGTCTCCAACTCTCTCTCTCAGAATGCACATATGAGATCTCCTAAATATCTCAATTATTTCTCCTGAGAAAAAGAGTCAGAAATCTCACAAATGTCTCCATTAGAGTTTCAAAAGAAGATCTCCACATTCATTTTACACCTCCATTCTCTTCTTCATACATTTTTTGACAACTGTCTCATTTGTTCCCCTTTCTATTTGTCCTAAACAATTTTAAGAGAAGCATCTGAGGCTAAGTTAAATAAAACACTACTGAGAACTATCTCCTGAGCTATAAAAAAGCAACATCTGAGCAATAATATTTTCCAAAAACAGTTGCAATAAGATTATTTCACCTTCTTTGTCTCTTGAGTCATGTCTGTAGCTATCTAGCACAAAGTATTAAATACAGAAACATTTATTCATAGAAGAATCCTTGTCCTCCATGAATAAATAGACAGTAAGCGACAAGAAAATCTCACTTACCATAACAAAATCTCACAAGTTTCTCATTGCAGTCATGGTCGAATAGGACAAAAACTTAAATTACAGTGAGGGATAAAATACAATCAGACAGCCTTTGTCATGTCTTGACTATTTCTGTCAGAAGGTCCTACTGAAAACCTCTCTAAATGTACATGTAAATAATGTTCACAGTATAATAATGTTATTACAGTAAAAATTTTAATTAAATTATATTAAAAAGAAAACAATGACATGTTATGAACAAATGTGAACAACAACTAAAATAAAGCAGTGTTTCTGCATGTGCATATTTATTTAGTTTTCACACTTATGTTATGAAATATCAACAGCATTGCATAATTCTTATTTCAGGCATGCATCTTGCAAACTAGTCAAACCCTTCTCATGTAATCTACTTTGTACAGAAGGATCTCCTGCCACTTCAGATTTACCATCAGCATATATCATTCCCAATCTCAGAACACTTTATAATAAACACATATTAGGTAAACAACAGTTTTTAAACTTCAAAATGAAGAGGTATAATTGTTGGTCATGTACAGTATGGCACGCACGGTTTCAATCAACAAAAGCAGCGCCTGCATTTCATCTCTCATCTCTCTGTACAAAGAACAATACACACGATTTGTCCAAACAAACAAGCGTACGATTAAATGACACACCCATATGGATAAAAAGGGACAGGCAGAATAATAAGGCTTTTGACTCATTTCGCAGTGCTTAAAACACAATATGTCAACAGCAGGGTGAACAAAAGCTGACATGACTGAGCCATCTCTGATTTGCCAGGCAAATTTTACCAGCAAATATTATGGTTGGCGAGAGGAGCCAGATGCTTGCAGTGTCATCAGCAGCACAGAAAAGGGCAGGGATGACGTTGAACGGACGAGTGAGGGAGTCTGTTTACTGAGTCAGCCAGCGCGCCGGGCCATGTGAGGCTGACACATATACTGTTAAGTCAATGACTGCAGTGTCGGAGCCAGAGATTTGTCATAGGGGTGGCCGGGTTACTTTGCAGCAAAGTCAGCAGTTACTTTGGGGTGACAGAAAATATCCTCATGCACGCATTGTAAGGTTGGATGAGTGCCAAACATTACACTCATCCAACCTTAAAACACTTTAAAAGTACTCTATAAGTGCCCAAATCATAATGTATCATGTGCGATTGCTACAATATTTTAATTGTAATTAAAAAAAGATTATAGTCACCCTTTGTCACGAGCGTCAAGGAAAGAGAACCCAAGTGCAGGCAGCAGGTACAAAACTTTAATCAAAACATAAATACCCACGATGGGGCAAACGATAACAGAACAAAGAACTACAAAACAAAGACTTCCCGCGAGGGGGTAAAAACAAGAAAGATAGGATCAACTTAACTAAACACTCTACAGCAGGGGTCACTAACTAGCGGACTCCGGTCCGGATGCGGACCGCGAGATGCATCCGTCCGGACCTCAAAGCCTTTTAACATAATAAATAAATGAACGCCTAACATTATTTTATAATGCAATCAAATTTATACCAGGCACATCAAGGTCCGCTCAGTAGCAGTTTGGGTCCTACGGCGCCACGGACAGTTAACATATGCACTGTTGCCAAGTTCAGACGTCGACGTCTCGACGAGAGAAGAGAGCCGGGACAGACTCGCTGCACAGCGCGTAGACAGATGTAACTGTCAGTGACTGAAAAACAATGTCCTTTTCAAAAGTTAGAAAAGTTGACGCTGAAAACCATGTTTTCCGAGATGAATGGGTCGAGAGATTTGCATTTATTCTTCCTGCATCGAGATGCACGAGACCGGTTTGTCTCATTTGCTCGGAGTCTGTCGCGGTTGTCAAAAGTGGAAACCTTAAACGGCATTATGAAATTAGACAGAGACACTTTGAAGAAACTTACAAGCAGCAGTCCGAGGTAAGGACACGGAAAATATATTAGCTCAAAGCCCAGTAGTAGCGATCTACATGGGTCCTCCCTCACTCACTTACCGCCCAACAACGAGCGAATGTTCGGCTAAGAATACAGTGGATCTTAGGAAAACATAACAAGCCCTTTACTGATGGGGAAATAGTAAAAGAGTGAATGGAGCCTGCGTGTGAAACACTTTTAGAAGGAAAATAAAGACATGAACTAAAAGAAAATATTAAACAAACCCCCCTTTCAGCTGCAACAGCCACAAGAAGAGCTGAAATGTTATCAGATGATGATCAGTCGCAACTTGATGTTGCTATTTGTTCATCTCAGTTCAGCAGAAAACAACACTTTAGTTTTCTTTTAAAGTTGATAATGTTGAAATGAATGTATGTTCAATGCAGGTGTAGAGATTATGGCATTTTGCACATTTTCCTTCATTATATTGTTGTCAGACATTGTTATGCCGTTGTATAGATATGAAAAGACGTTTATTTATATAAAGATGTTTATTTCTTTGGTCTGCCAAAAACCATCAATTCATGATTTTAGGTATTTAATTGTCCGGACCTCGACTGGCAAGGAGGGTTTGTTTATTGGACCTCAAGCAATTTTAGTTGAAGACTCCTGCTCTACAGGAACTTGACAAGACTAGAGATTCAGGAACCAGAGGGCTGTTTCATAAAAGTTGCTTAGAAAAGCGTGAATTAAGGTCCAAAACCAGACTTGAATGAACTGAACTAATCAATCAGGCTTAAATGGGTTTCATAAAGCTTAGCTTTAGTTCAAGCGATCCTACTAATTCGAACGAGGCTCAGTAAGTCAAGATAATAGCACGAGCACGCAATTATTCAGAAGCCCTACAAGTCAAGCATTGATCAAATCGATCTGCTAAGGAAAAGAGAGCAGCGATTGGTGCTCTTCTTCTTATTATTGTATGTGTTGACATCTAGCGTATTGGCGCATTACCGCCACCTTCTTCAAAACGTGTGAAGATTTTAAACGTCAAAGGTACAAAACAATCAAAGGTAATACCGCTGCAAATAACCAAACCAGAGGGAAAGATTGGCAAGAAATTCCTAAATGGCTCAATGCATGCAGTAAGTATAACGTGTTCAAATGTTTTCATATAGCTTATTTTAATACAAATAAATTGAATAATACTAAATCTTTGCTACAATTTATTCAAACAGTAAACAAGGAAAGGGGTTATTAAAATATCTTTACCTATCTAAACCTACGTTAATTGTTTTGTTTTTTATAAAATGTATTACAATACAGTGCTGTGTAAATGTCTTAGGTTACCATTCGATTTCAGCAATGGTATAATGTGCAAATACTGTATAACGATATCATAGCCTCAAAAAACAACCAGAAACCCTGTGAGTATAAGAGTTTAAAGCCCTGATTTATTGTCACTAAACAGAGTTTGAATTTTGGTTTTACTCAACTTTATTTATATAGCGCTTTTACAATTTTCATTGTTACAAAGCAGCTGTACATGAGACATATTGACTATAAGCAAAATAATTAAAGTTGTACCTGCAGAAACAAGAAAAGGTTGAAAACACAGAAGACAGACACACCCACACACAAAACACTCCACACACAGAACACGCACACGCACCAACACACAGAGACACACACACACACACACACGGATGCGCACGCGCACGCACACACACACAACACACACACACACACACACACGTACGTACACAGACAAGTACGCACACACACACACGCTCAGTGAGAGCACACATTTAGGATATTTAGGATAAAGGAGAGAGAAGCACAGGTCAAATATAACAGACTATAAATTCCTATATGCAATATTAATTAAGTAAAACTTTAAAATTCTAAAGCAGCCCCCCCGGTCAGGCAGATAGTGCAAAAACAGTATGCAAACGGTGGCGAGGAACCCAAAACTCTAATCGAGAAAAAAAACCTCAGGAGAACCCAGGCCCAACCAGGGGATTCCAGTTCCCCTCTGGCAAAAGCTGCTGCCTCTGCACAAGCTCCAGAGAACTTGCACAACAAGGCTAAATAAAATAAATAAACTTAATAATAAAATAAATTATAGTTTAAGATTATCATTAATAATCTAATAGCATTTGAAATTTTGTGGTGAAGACATGTCAAGAGACCGCGTCCTTCTTTATCCAGCTCTATCATCTCAGCTCTTGTCAGGTCCCCACTTCCCATTCTCCACTCTACCATCAGGTCAGGCCATGAACTGCATCCTGCTCGCTGTGGTAACCTTGGAACAATGAACAAGACTGGCTGAGAGTAGAGTACTGTTCTGTACTCTTTGATGCAACAAGTACATCAGTTGTGTTTTTGGTTCCGGTTGATCTAACTAATGCAGCCTAAACCCTCGAAGATTTATATTATGGAAGTAGTGTATGCAAGATTAAAAAGATGCGTCTTTAGTCTAGATTTAAACTGACAGAGTGTGTCTGCCTCCCGGACAGTGCAGGGAAGACTATTCCAAAGTTTAGGCGCTAGATAGGAAAAGGATCTACCACCTGCACTTGATTTTGAAATTCTAGGTATTACCAACTGACAGGACGCCTGAGAGCGTAATGCACGTGAAGGACTGTAATACAAAAGGAGTTCATTCAAGTACTGAGGAGCTAAACCATGTAAGGCTTTATAGGTAATAAGCAAGATTTTAAAGTTAACGCGATGCTTTATAGGTAACCAGTGCAAGGTTGACAGAACCGGGCTAATATGTTCATACTTTTTTGTACGTGTAAGAACTCGAGCTGCCGCGTTTTGGACCAATTGGAGTTTTTGTAATAAGCCTGCAGGGCAACCACCTAACAGTGCATTACAGTAATCTAGTCTTGATGTCATGAATGCATGAATTAACTTCTCTGCATCTGACATTGACAGCATATGACGTAGTTTAGATATATTCTTAAGATGGAAAAACGCAATTTTACAGGTGTTGGCGACGTGGCTCTCAAATGACAGATTACTATCGAATAGAACGCCAAGATTCTTTGCTGACGACGAGGGTTTTATGGAACATCCGTCAATAGTTAAACAGTATTCTTGGTTGTTACTTATAGCAGTTTTCGGTCCAATAAGTAACACTTCCGTTTTGTCCGAGTTCAGTAATAAAAAGTTGTTACTCATCCAGTTTTTTATATCGACTATGCATTCCATTATTCGATGGAACTGCTGTGTTTCATGAGGCTTCGAGGAAATATAAAGTTGAGTATCATCAGCATAACAGTGAAAGCTAACTCCGTGTCGCTTTATTATATCTCCTAGAGGTAGCATGTATAATGCGAAGAGCAGAGGCCCTAAGACTGAGCCCTGTGGTACACCGTACTGGACTTGCGATTTGCGTGACACCTCATTGTTTATTGCTACAAATTGAAAACGTCGGATAAATAAGATTTAAACCATTTCAAAGCTATTCCCTTAATGCCGACATAATTTTCGAGTCTATGTAGGAGTGTGCTGTGGTCAATGGTTTCGAATGCAGCACTAAGGTCTAGCAGCACCAATAACGAGATACAACCTCGGTCAGACGCCAATAGCAGATCATTTGTAACTCTGATCAAAGCAGTCTCTGTACTGTGACATGCTCTAAATCCAGACTGGAATTCTTCATTGATGTCATTCCTTTGGAGGAAGGAGCATAATTGAGTTGAAACTACTTTTTCCAGAACTTTAGATATGAAAGGTAGATTCGATATAGGCCTGTAGTTCCTTAGTTCTCTAGGGTCGAGTTGGGGTTTTTTGACAAGGGGCCTTATAACAGCCACCTTATATGCTTTAGGCACATGTCCTAATGTCAGAGATGAGTTAATAATACCAAGAAGAGGATCTATAATTTCTGGGAGCATCTCTTTCAGTAGATTTAGTGTAGTTTTAGATACGCGGTATTTTATATGTATAATATACACTCACCTAAAGGATTATTAGGAACACCATACTAATACGGTGTTTGACCCCCTTTCGCCTTCAGAACTGCCTTAATTCTACGTGGCATTGATTCAACAAGGTGCTGAAAGCATTCTTTAGAAATGTTGGCCCATATTGATAGGATAGCATCTTGCAGTTGATGGAGATTTGTGGGATGCACATCCAGGGCACGAAGCTCCCGTTCCACCACATCCCAAAGATGTTCTATCGGGTTGAGATCTGGTGACTGTGGGGGCCATTCTAGTACAGTGAACTCATTGTCATGTTCAAGAAACCAATTTGAAATGATTCGAGCTTTGTGACATGGTGCATTATCCTGCTGGAAGTAGCCATTAGAGGATGGGTACATGGTGGTCATAAAGGGATGGACATGGTCAGAAACAATGCTCAGGTAGGCCGTGGCATTTAAACGATGCCCAATTGGCACTAAGGGGCCTAAAGTGTGCCAAGAAAACATCCCCCACACCATTACACCACCACCACCAGCCTGCACAGTGGTAACAAGGCATGATGGATCCATGTTCTCATTCTGTTTACGCCAAATTCTGACTCTACCATTTGAATGTCTCAACAGAAATCGAGACTCATCAGACCAGGCAACATTTTTCCAGTCTTCAACTGTCCAATTTTGGTGAGCTCGTGCAAATTGTAGCCTCTTTTTCCTATTTGTAGTGGAGATGAGTGGTACCCGGTGGGGTCTTCTGCTGTTGTAGCCCATCTGCCTCAAGGTTGTGCGTGTTGTGGCTTCACAAATGCTTTGCTGCATACCTCGGTTGTAACGAGTGGTTATTTCAGTCAAAGTTGCTCTTCTATCAGCTTGAATCAGTCGGCCCATTCTCCTCTGACCTCTAGCATCAACAAGGCATTTTCGCCCACAGGACTGCCGCATACTGGATGTTTTTCCCTTTTCACACCATTCTTTGTAAACCCTAGAAATGGTTGTGCGTGAAAATCCCAGTAACTGAGCAGATTGTGAAATACTCAGACCGGCCCGTCTGGCACCAACAACCATGCCACGCTCAAAATTGCTTAAATCACCTTTCTTTCCCATTCTGACATTCAGTTTGGAGTTCAGGAGATTGTCTTGACCAGGACCACACCCCTAAATGCATTGAAGCAACTGCCATGTGATTGGTTGATTAGATAATTGCATTAATGAGAAATTGAACAGGTGTTCCTAATAATCCTTTAGGTGAGTGTATATTCACAGTGTTCTTAGGTATACAGTAATCACTGTTTGCATATTAGATTGAAGGCCCACTTGTGTGGTGAGGTGCTCACATTGTGTATTTTTTCCAAATATTGTTGTCTGCAGGACACTGACTAGCCCCTCTTAAACTGGGACCAGAGGACTGTTCCATAAAAGGCCGCTAAGAAAAGTGGCGATTAAAGCCAACACCTGACTTGAATGAACCGAAATCATCAGTCACGCTTAATTCGGTTCCATAAGGGTAAGTTGAAGATCATGTGATCTGACTAATTTGAGTCAGGTTAACCTAGTTCAGATAATTGCGTGTGCACGCTAATATTCAGCAGCCCTACAAGTCAAGCTTTGATCAAATCGATCCGCTAAGGAAAAGAGAGCGGTGATTGGTGCTCTTCTTCTTCTTATGTGTTTAACGGCGGTTAACATCAAGCATATTGGTGCATTACCGCCACCTTCTGCAAAACGTGTGAAGAGTTTAAACCTCAAATGTACAAAACTGGTACTACCACTGCAAATAACGAAACCAGAGGGAAAGATTGGCAAAAATTCCTAAATGTCTCAATGCATGCAGTAAGTATAAAGTGTTCAAATATATTCATATAGCCTATTTTAATACAAATAAATTAAATAATACTATATAATAATATTTGCTACAATAAGGAAAAATGAATATAGCTGAAAAGTTAATAAAGTTGAAAGTTAAACCTGAAAATCCAACAACTGGAAAAAGATGCAAGAAAAACCGCCATAAGACAGTGACACAGGACCTGTTGTTTCAACACTATTTAGTAGTATGCTTTCTCTGCAGCAAGCAGCTATAGCCTACAATAATATAATTTTATTAAACTGAAGGAAAAGTAAAAAATGTAAGGCTACAAAAAAATATAACTCTGTCTGTTTAATTGTCATCAAAAATCATCTTATTGCCCCATCAGTCTTTCTCTACAACTATCATTGGCAGCCTCTCTCTCATCAGGCAGACAATATACAACACACACAAGGCATCCCATTTTACCTTGCCATTTTTTGAAACTGTAGGTCCACTATAAATTGTTTGTATTTACATCTTTTTGGCCAATATAATTGTTTGAAATTGTTATAGCTACTATCAATTTATTGGGGAATGTTTAAATTCAAACTTTATTGACATTAGTTTAAACATTTACAGTACATCTGTCACAGTCCTGCCTTCCTGGTTCTGTATTTCTAGTCGTGTGGCAGGATCGGGACGGAGCCCTTAGGTTTTATGTGAGAAAGCCATGAGTTGTTTATGTTTTGACATCTCATGTGCTTTCTCGTGTCTTGTCATTGGCCCCGTTTCATGTGTTGCTTCCCTGCCGTGTCTAATGTTTCCCACATGCCCTGTGTAATTATCCCTCGTTTGTCTTTCCTATAAATGCCCTCATGTTCCATTGTCTTGTGGCTCGTGGATTGCGTTGTGTATGTACTTACGTTCTATGTACCTGTGTATCAAGTGTGCCACCGTAGTGTTTCCCCAAGCCTGTTTAGTCATTGTACCTTGTTCCTGTTTGTGAGTAAATGTTTATCTAGTTGTCAGTTTAGTTTAAGTGTTCTGTTAGTCTAGTTCGTAGTTTATTGTTCCTGTTAAGTCTGCCATTCTTATTTTCCTGGTCTTTGTTATTTTTACCCCCGCGTGGGTTTTTGTTTTGTGTTTATATTTGAAATAAGTCTTTTGTTTAACCCCTTCATCCCCGCTGCCTGCAATTGAGTTCTTCCTCCACAACTGTGACAACATCAAATCGATATAATCTAACACAGATGTATGACAACAGACAATAAATTCATTTATTATTGGGTTCTATAATTTACTTAATTGATTTCTTTAAATATTTATTTATAATGTTCATTAAAGTGATGTAATATTGCATCATGACAGAGAATCAGTGGTAATATCATCACATGACCTCTAGTTAAGCAACAACTAAGGTTTAGCCTGACAGTTAGCCTGCCCCGGACTAGGCTAGTTTCCCAGCATAAATTGCCGTAGTAACTGAGTTCGAACTATTCTAAGTTTGCTTTATGAAACCGAATTGACCGACAATAAATCTGTCTTATTTTGTAATCTTGTTTTATGGAACAGCCCTCTGGTTTATTTCATAATCTTGTTTTATGGAACAGCCCTCAGGACATGAGGTAAGTACATCTACAAAGCAAAACGAAACCGCACATGACAGCAAACACAAGGGGATTAAATAGGGGAACTAACAAGGGATAATTAACAATAGGCAGGTGTGGGGAATCAAACAATGGCAGGAAGCTAAACGAGGGGGCGGGGTCAAGAGACAAGACAGGAAAGCACATGGCCATTATAAACAAACAATGACCATGCGCTTCCACACAAAACATTTGGGACTGTCATGACCCTGCCACAAGACTAGAAAAGCAAGACAAGATAAGGCAGGATCATGACACCCTTATGTTGTTCAAAACTATTTGATCAAATAAAACTTATGACATTCACTTTGAAGCCAAAATTCATAGCTCCCATTTCTGTGGAAAAAAGGACCAGAAAATCATGTCAATTATGTAGGCTATTGAATTTTATTTCAAGTCCAAACAATAAAACTTCAGCAAACATACAAGCCATTTCCAAAAGCCTACCAGTTTAAAATAAACACATAAAATAAATGTACAGCATAAATACCCTGTCAGTTTATCCTACCAGCATAAGATTCCCATAGCATTATAAAATAAACCGGTAGGGTGATTTTTGTCATGAATTAGGACAGAACCCAAGCGCAGGCAGACAAAGGGTTAACACAACATTAAAAAAATAGACCTTAGTTCTAACTCGGCAATTGTAAAGCTGTTTCCAACTTACTGAAAGATTTGATCTGATTTTCATTACTCACCCTAGAAGATGTGTTTCTGTGCTCACTGCTCAATCACTTGTAGTTGATCCAGGCATGAGGTCGCGCTTCACTCCTGTCTCTCTCCCTATTGTTTATGAATGCTGGAAACCTGCGCTATGGAAAATCTTGTAATGCCTATCAGTGATTTCCGGGTAGGGTCGCGCGATGAGAGTTTCACAGTCGGAATATTATCATATAGACAGGATCGCAGTTCTCCTACCTAGACCAATATCTGATAAATTATTTTTTGTCGTTTAAAAATGCTAACACGAGTGGGGTGGCCATGTCCATGGTGACCGCGGCCACCCCTTAGCTCCGCCACTGAATGACTGGCAGATTATCAGCAACACCCATTCCATTGGTAGTGTGCTTACTGCAAATCGCATGTAAACAGATCTTGTCTCTGAAAGACATCTTGTCTTAGATCTGAGAGAGAACGAGAGAGAGAGAGAAAGAAAGAGAGAGAAAGAGATGAGATGACACAATTAATCTAGTATAACCTTCATCATGTTTTGTTAAGACAGACCCTGTACACTCTTAACCCGAATTAGTTGACTTTACTAGAAATTTGCGTGGAAACCCGTTGCACTAAACTTTTTTTCGCGCGGGATGAAACTAAACATAATAAATTGAATTAACATAAAACCTTTGGTGGGTGCAGTAGACAAATCAATTTTGCATCAGCTCTCTTCGCTAAAAATCATTAATTCCCATTATTTAATTTGACTAGTTTTTTATTATTTATTTTACTTATTAATTTTACTATACGTTTTGTATACTAAAATGTAAAATAAAACAATAACAATGTTTCACAATAACAGTTTTTTTTATTGTTGACAACAATGAACAGTTACTTGTTGAGATTCACATAGTTGAGCATCGTGGGCTTTCGTATGAATCTTAGACAAGTGGACCTTAAGTGCATTAATGGAGTTAAATGTGCAAAAACAAACTAGATGTAGGCAAGGAAATGGAACAGTTCTGCTGTAGCTTCCATGTTTTAACCTATAATGTTTTAATAGGTAACCCCGTTTGTCACATATATATTCACAAAACTTACATTTCCACTGCATCTTTGCAAAAACCTGTGAAAACAGAGCATAAGAACTTTTAGAAAGTCATAGAAAATGAGTCGATACAATGCCATACAATACAATGTTAACATCAATTAACATCTGCTAATGACCTCGCCTTCTAAACAGTTTAAGTTACCACTAACGTTATACGTAGATAAAGAGAGAAAAATCACTTGTATATAACTTTAAGTAGAATTTTTAGTAACGTATTACCTTAATACATCAGAGATAACTTTACGTTAGCAACAAACACGTGTAACTTAACGTTCATGGACATATGCGGATAAGAACCAAAAGAAAAACGCTTGCCAACCAAATACACACGTTGTAGCTAAAATATGAACATACTGAAACAATCTGGTTAACGTTATAAACGGTGACCTGACAGAAATAGCAAAATTGTACGTTATAACTAAACTGTTAAAAGGCAAACAAAATAGCGTCGACAGGCACATTAACACGCTAAATTTTTAAAGCTGAACATCAGTCCAGATTTTGGGTTATCACATTTGTCAGAAATATATCAACAGAAAAACTTTTTACACTTACCGATTTTGAAAACCCATGTTAAGCATGCGCAATCAGACAGGTTCACTCTTCCGAAATACACCGCATGCTCACCGTCAACCTGTTTCAATAGGCCCCTCCCCTCCCTTTCAAAAACATAACATAACGAGTTGTATCATCTTAACATGATCATTAGACTCACGTTTTTTTCTGAATAGTTCAAACAGCTAATTTGTCTTAATAATGAACACGTCTTTTGAAAAAACTATAATGAATAATCAATGACCACTTAAATTGTTTAATTAACACAAAATCCGGGTTTACAGTGTATTTTCTTTTCTATAAATATTACTGTAAAGGCGTTGTTCACCTTCAAAATGAAAATTCTGTCATCATTGACAGTGACACACCCTCTTGTCATTTCAAACCTGTATGACTTTCATTTACATTACATTTAGTAATTTAGCAGACGCATTTATCCAAAGCAACTTACAAATGAGGTAAACAATTGAATCAATTGGAACAACATAAGGACAACAAAAAGCATAAGTGCAATAAAAACAGGTCTCATATAGCCTACCACAGTATACAAAGGAAAGATTTTTTTTAAAGAGCAGGTTTCATGAATCTCATAAACTTACTGGCATTTCAGTGTGTAATGTAGCTTTCCTTCAATTTTGACAATCTGCAAAGGTGTTATTCCAAAAAGCCCATGATAAATTAAGATATTGGCTTTCAAAGTAAGGAGTCGACTCCGAACCGCCCAAACAAATCTTTAGGCTTTCGAATCTTTTGAGTGTAACATCGATACGTCACAGTGTAATGCATCAGCACAATCCCCGCCTTCCCGCGAAACAAGAACACTCTGACCTGCCCACTAGCACTTCAGGTAGTGTTGCGTATACAACATGTCGAGGGGCCGCTGTGTTTTGTGCTGTGAACGCAAATGTACTTTGTTTTCGCTGCCAAAGGATGACGATGTGAAGGATCAGTGGTTACATTTTTTTCCCATGATACCACTGCAGTACAATTCCAACCTTGTGTAATGTGCTCCTCATTTTACCAGCGACTGCTCAAATTTCGACGAGTTCAACGCGGGATTTGCCAGCTGCTAGACCCTTAAAGATAAGTCAATACCAACTTTATTTGGACTAACAAGCGTCTCAGAACCACAAGATGTAAGTATGATAAATACGTTATGTGTACATGTTAAATTGAGTGCTTACAATATACGTTAAAGTAATTGTGCTAATCTGTGTTGTATATTTAGTACAGCTGTAGGTTTCCAGGTAAACAACGTGTATAAATTAACGGTGTTACAGTTTTAATAATCCAACTCTTACCTATAATGTGGCGGTTATTGTAGACTGTTGTCGTTCTACATGTCATAGTATTGTGCAAACTATATCCCTTTATCATTTAGTCACGGTAGCACTTTGCTAACGTGTCTCACATTATGGTTTTGTCAAGTGTGCAAAGTTTAGCTGTGGTCAATCACGATCCCCTTCAAACAAAACGATTTGCTTGTCATTATTTTAAAAATGGACTGCAGCACTATATCATTTTATTATGTAAAGGTGTGTGCATTATCTTTGGAAGCTCTCGCTAACTTGCTCAGTTACTCCTCTCTGTATAATCAAAGTAATGATCAACTTTTGGATAGAGCCGTTGTTGTTCTCCCACAGCTATGACGAAAAAAGATCAACAGAAAACAATAGTCTGAATGGTTTATGAAGATAAGTTTATGAAGATAAAAACTTGTGATATGGTAATACTGATGCCATTTTTACACACAGCGTCTTTGTTTACAAAAACCTTCCTGAGATAAGAACTGTGGTAATGGGCGTTTCGTTTCTGACACGCAGTGTATGAAGAAAGACCAATCACAACTGATTGGGCCAGTTGGCCAATCGGAGCACATTGGACTCACAGTACGGAGGAGCTTAGAGAAGCGGAACATTTTAACAGCTTCGGAGGAATCGTTTGGGGATCTTTGAGAAATGGATAGATACTAAATGATTATTTTAAGAAAATAGCACCGTTTTTTACCTTTGATGCATTTGAACATGTTGTTGGGGACTCTAATACAACATTAGGACACTTACAAAAACCTTGAAACCTGCTCTTTAAGGATAGAAAGTGTAGAATAGAAGCAGAAGTCAAAACTAATCGGTCAGGTGTTGACTGAAGCGATGTCTTTTCAGCTGATTCTTAAAGATGGCTACAGAATCTGCTGATCTTGTATCGTGCAGATCATCCTACAAATGTGGAACAGATCCAAAGAAGTACGTGAGAGTCATTTTAGCCCTTTTTGGGATGGTACTTCAAGACATTACAGACGGTACATGTCTGTATTAGCGAGTGAAGGCATGGGGTGCCGAACCAGTGGTGGTCTTGTGGGCAAGAGCAGAGCTTTGAATTTGATGCGAACGATAAAATACACTATAAAACGGTCAGTTCTGGTCCTAGATTCTGATTGGCTGAGCCGAGTTCTAAGCCTTGGGTGCTTCAAGGCACCATTTCACAGTTTATATTTTCTATTCACAATATTTAATATGCGGAAATACTAAAAGCAAATACAAAGCAAACAGTTTATTGATCAACAACAACAATTTACATTGAATAATTATTCACAAAATAGTCAGAATTGTACATTTACAATTCTAAATTCATGAAATCAAATGTATAATTAATATTGTGTTGGTGATATTGTTATAAATTAAAACAACATCTTAACAAAACTAACCAAATAATTTGCCTTAACTTTAAATATACTGTAAATACAGACATATTTCAGGTACTTTGTACAAATGTACAATTGTAAAAAAGTCCAGCAAAAAAGTAGTCTCTAATAGCAAGGCCTAGACCAGTGGTAAAGTTGTAATTTGCCAAAAAGAAAATCCTTGCGAGCAAGAAAAAAAACCAATTGTTCTCTCCAAATGGGTTTCCTGCTATTACCAGGTGACGTGAGGATCCAAAGTCAAAATTATTTCTTTAGTGCATTTCACAATTTTGTATTGCTAAAGTAGATATGTATTTATGACAAAAAGAGACCAGGAGCTCGACTGTTGGCCTGTTTGTCCCATGCAGGCAGTGCAAGGATGAGCATCAGGGTGGGCTGGAGCTGGGTCTGTTGGCCTTGGGTGTCCCTGGGAATAAGACATAGAGACAAAAAAGAGGGATTTAGATAACGTCTCAAAACATTACATTTAATCATTTTGCACATCACAAATTGGTTTACTATTACTATTGGTTTATTGTTATTTTGTAACAATAAACAAAATATTACAATGCCTGGTAGTCACTGCTTTGGTCTATGGTTAAGGAGTACAATAGGCTATCTATAGCAACAACTGTAATAATCCACTATATTCAGATTTTTTCATTGTCAATGAGTATTTTACATGTGCAAATATAACAAATAACATAATAATAAAATATCATAATACATATAATAGTTACTTTTTTTGCTGAGGAAAAGAATAAAAACAACTGAATATGATAAAAATATTTAATTACAGACAATTTATGTAACATGGGTGGGGAAACCGTTCAACACAAACAACAAGTTAAAAAAGAGCTATAGGCTACATTCACTCAAAGTGAACATAATAGCTAAAAGTGGCTAAAAGTCATTGTTTGTCATTTAACACTAACGTTACCCATTTAATGCTAGCCCCACAAGCTTCATCATTAACTTATATTCGTTAGCATCTTGGCTAAAACAAGCGCTGTCTACACTGTGTAAATAAACAGCTTAAACAGCCAAAAACAGCCATACAATTAGACATGTCAGAGTATACATTTAGTACAAGTAGAATATAGTTAGTATATTTAAGTTATTTATATATTTTGACTTACTTACCTCCAATGGGACAGTCGAGAGGTTGTTGCGATCCGTTATTTTGAATTCCCGGCTGTGGCGCGAGGGTACACCGGTGAAAACTCGTACCGCCTCGTGCCAGCAGGGATGGATTACTGACCGGGCCAATGGGGCCAGTGTCCAAGGGCCCTTGACTACCATGAGCCCGAGGGGGCCCTGGGCTTCAAGATTACTCCATCCAGTTTGGTACAGAGAACCAAACAACAATGAAATCTTTATCTATGTTTAATATATGGGTCTCATAGCCTATACAAGGCCTCTGTGGATACCCTGTAAAAAAATGAAATGATCAACAAATCATGGCAAAATATGTTTTTATGTTTCTTTAACTTATCAAATTAAATGTGACTTATTAAAAAATATCTTATTAATTAAATTACAGCACATTTAAATTGCATTTTCTGAATCTTTTGCTTGATGATTTGATGTTTACAGACATGTGTCACAAGGGAATTTTATGGTGAGAAATCATTTTTTATTTATGTGATGCATTAAATAGGCTACGTGTATATTTGACAGTTAATTAAAGACGTGTGTTTCATACGCCTTAATTTGGTCCATTGTTGATTTTTTGCTGTGTAGCTAATATTAGCCTTCTATAAACCCTGTACAGATTCTTTTTAGCGTAGCCCAGGCATTTGTATGGAGGTAAAATAGTGACAAATGAGCTTGAAGCAAAAAGACGAGCTGAATAGCATTAACTGAAAAAAAATGCATTGTATAAACAGTGCTCGCATTTTAAGGTTCTGCAATTCAATATGGTTGCATATTTAAGATGTGAATTTTTCAAATGGAAACATTTCACACACAGTTTCACCATTTGAAAATGAAATAATCAAAATTCACCTTTTAAATTTCATTTAAAAAATTCAACTTGTTATAAAATACAAGCTTTAATATTCGACAGACAATTTTCAGTCCATATAATTTCGGTTTAAAAATTCGCTTCCACAAATTCAGTGGTTCAAATTCGACTTGAAATTCAAAGTTTCACATACGGGAATCCCAGGAGGAGCAATAGAGCGCCGATTCCGCCAATGCATGATCTCTACCTGCTGCCTGACCGCTTCACCAGCAGGTGGTGCAAGTCGGTTCTGACGAAGACCAAAGCAAGAAATGCAGATATTTTTATGTTTGCAGCACAGTCCACTCATCTGCTCGATTAAGTGAATTTATTTTTTCTCATAGATCTCTTCTTATGCATCATCAACATCAGACATTTTAGGTTTCTTGCTCTGGCTTGAAGGAATTAAGTCATTTTGTTCACATAAATACTATGCATCATCAGCATTTATTATGTATTGTGTTTGAAGCGGTCAAATAACTGAGATCTCAACTAGGAGCTTATGGACAAATGCTGTGATTTTAACGCGTACTCTCCCATGTGCTTCTGTTTATATGACGTAGCTGCAATCTCAACAAACATTCTTTTTATTTTCCTCGCATGATCTTGTTTTAATTTGAGACTCTCAGAAAATGCTGGATGTTGTGGAATTGTGGATACGTTCGTTTGTTAATACGAGACAGAAAAACTGATATTTTAGCAAAGCGAACTTCTTGAGCAGGCCAGATAAAATAGACCAGATAAAAATAGACAGCACTTTCTTTAGAACCCGACTAGACCCGAAACATCTTGTGCAGCCTGCAGCCATGCAAGATACCTCACGGCGTTAGGATCTATACAGCTGTAAGATGGTTTTTAAGCGCAAAGATAAAAACGTGTGTTGCATGCTGTGTGCGTTTCCCCAATAATGTGCCACACACGAACATGCGAGTATGACTACACGCCTATACACTCAAATGCACGGCTCGGTAAGCGGCCGTGCATTGAGTGTATAGGCGTGTAGTCATAAATTATAACGTTCTCACTTACCTCCCATTGTTATGTAACGAGTGTGATTTTCAAATCATTAATACTAGGCTATAATGTATTTTCTCAGCTCCCAGTCAGAATCAGATGACAGGACGACATGTTTCAGAATTATGATGAAGTCAGAGAAGACAAGTGAAAGTGAAGTGACCTATTAGTCAGATATGGTGACCCATACCCGAAATGTGACCTCTGCATTTAACCCATCCAGAGAGTAGTGAACACACGCACAGCAAGTGGTGAACACACATACACCCGGAGCAGTGGGCAGCTATCACCGGCCCTGAGGATCGAACCGGAAACCTTCTGGTCACGAGTCCGACTCTCTAACCATTAGGCCACAACTGCCCACACAAAGTTTAGGAGCAGGACACACCAAAGGATAGCTGTGACCTAAAGCTTCAATTTATTGTTTACATTTTGTGAAGTTTTCCAAGGATCACAGACAAAGTCGTACTGTTAACCACAAGAAATATGAGAAATGGTTAAGAGCCGGGATAACATGAGAAGAACAGGGACATCTTTTGAAATAGTATAGTAGTGAGCATTTTTACTGTGTATTGTGAGAATTTCATATAGTCCATTCATTTTAATCATTTTAAATGTTTTACTTTACAATATTCCAATATGAAGCCTTATTTAAATCAAAAGCATTTGTTTGACATATTTAATAGTTTTTGTATTTGCATTTTACCTGACAATTTCTCTGTATCAGTTATTATATACAAGCTTACATTAATGGATCACATTTTGATAATAGAATATCTTTATTGTCATGTCACAGCTGCAAACAAAGACATTTTAGTTACACAAAAAAAGTACACACTAAGAACTAAGATATGGATGACTGCACAAGCACATATAATGCATGTTACGTACAGAAACAAATATGTACAGTACAGAAATGTCTTAAGTAGCCTATATATTTACATTATTTTTATTTACATTACAATTTGTACAAATAAAACCAAATTAATGTATCCACAGTCTTACTTTTATTCTTTAGCATTAGCTAACGCTAGCGCTTTCACCAATAGACCATTTGATCTTCAGTAGCTGACGTGCTGTGGCTCAATCACATCTGCACTCTTAAAGTGATGACAACAAACTGTAGTACCAGTTAAGGTTTAAATCCTTACGTGTAATAATGTAAATCCATGCTTGGAATATTATTAAATCTCTGTGAAGCTTCATAAAACGGGACACAGCCACACCTGACGGAACCACAGTCACGTGTGTATTTAAACGCTGCAGTAGTGATGGCAGGTTCGCGAACGAATCGTTCATTTGAACCGGTTCTTTTTAGTGAAACCAAATCGGACTGAATCGTTCGAAACGGTTCGCGTCTACAAAAAGAACTTATCCACAAATTCCTTCAGTTACTCACTTTTGACATGCATGAAAACCCATCCGACTCAAAATAAACCAGCCAGTATCAACAACTTTTCAGTAAATCCAACAGTACACTACTACACGCTGAACTGAACTGTTAAGCACGAGCGGAGAAGCTATTCAAGTTATAGCTAAGCTAGCTGATATAGTGAGCATGCGTGCAGTGGCGTGTTCTATCGAACGCTCCGCCTAGAGCGATCCTCGTTCTCGATTCAAGAATCGGTTGCCACAGTTTTCGGATCACCACTGAACCAGCCGAGAGCCGATTTGTGAACCGGTTCAACCGGACAACCGTTTCAACATATAAGAAACTACATTTGCAACATGAACATAAACATTTGAACACAGATCACACTTTTTAATGGTCATAAATATTTGTACAAACATATTCTTTATATTAATGTTGCTTGAAATGCATTACAGAAAACGTTTGTGCAGTTGTGCTTTTATGTTAATTATTGTAAAGGTTAAAAATAATTGTTTGTAAAAATAATAAACTAAACATTTATTTGTTTCATAAGTAATCCACGGTGTTTTCATGAACATCTTATTTAATTTCTAAACAAGATTATATAACTCTAAACATGACGTAATCATCATGTGCGAGAAGTAAGCGGATTCCTTGAATCGCTCTCGCAGACTAGAAGAATCTAGAGTCATGAGAACCGTTTCTGTCAGACATGTCCGATTTGTGAACCGTTGAACCGGTTGCCGGTTCGCGAATCGCTTCTGACACGAACCGGTTGCAACAGCTTTCAATTCACGAACCGAAGAGCCGCTTCTTTCGGACACGTCCGACTCAGAACCGATGATACTGCGCATGCGTTAATTTTAAAAGCAGATAAAAAGCGTCTAAGTCAGATATTTTTATAAAACAGAGGTGCGATACTATAAAACACATTGGAAAGATGTTTATGACTTTATTACTGCCTTATCGCTGTAAGTAAACCAATCTGCAGTGCCGTTTCCGTTCATACCACTGCTAGAGCGGTTCTCGTTCTCGAGTCAAGAGCCGGTTCCCAACAGCTTTCGATTCAGCAGTACACGAACCGAAGAGCCGCCTCTTTCGGACACGTCCGAGCAGAGGTGGACAGTAACGAAGTAAATTTACCTGAGTACTGTACTTAAGTACACTTTTTGAGTATCTGTACTTTACTTGAGTATTATTTTTTCTGAGTACTTGTACTTTAACTTCACTACATTTGAAAGACAAATATCATACTTTTTACTCCACTACATTTATAAAAAGGTCCAAAAGTAGAAAATGGTTTCTATGCAGCGGGTTTTCCGGTGTGCGTCATTTATCTTGCTTGCGATCTTCCAGGACCTTTTAATGTTGCCAAGTATTTCAGTTTTTCTAAGCTCGCGGTTTTCCGGCAACCTTTGAATGGCCATTTAGCAAAAAAATTACGCAAATCTGGCAACTCTGGGATCTTCCCCGCTAAACTAATGTAAACGTAGGTGCTGCTACACCGTTGATAGCGCTCTGAAAAGGCAAATAGAACAATAAAAGAGGAAAAAGGCACATGATAAAGTGTGGTGTAATCATCTGTGGGTTACGATCAGTCAAAGATCGTAGAAACATTGTCATGAAAATGATCGGCATAACGGCTAAACGGTAAATAAGCATCACATACACCTTGAGCTACGCGTGCGTGTTAACTTCTGATCTGCTGCTATATCATTTAAAGTGATTTGGAAAATGAATGATGTTTTTACTGAAGTAACTATATTTGAAGTATTCCTGTTGAAATAAAAACAATAGAACCCAGCCCAAAATACAATATAAAATGTAATGGATTTAATGGGAATAATGGGAATTGTAATATGGATACATGTTGTCTACTTGTAGGCTATGTGATGGATTCTATTGGTGGGATGGTAAATCATATTGGAATAAAACCCAAACACACTACAAAGAGGAATTTAATTTAAAAATCTCATTCTACTTCAAAAATTCATTGTTTTTTTCAGCAGGGATGGTATTTGCAGTAAAACCACAGTATCCACAAATTTACTATTTTCTATATATAGGAACCATACTCCAATTAATAATCTTTAGTAAAACCACAGCAACTAAAAATACCATAGTTTCATTATACTAGCTATAGTTTATGTTTGTAGTTAAATTATGGTAATACAAATGGTAATAAATCCAACAAACACATGGCTTCTACACTTGACTATTTACAAGAACCTTATTACTTACTGGTAAATTGCTGCTAAAACTGGTAAAGGGAATATACAAAATAAACAAACACTGCTCATGAATACATATAGGCCTAGGGGGCTAATGAAGATAATTAGGCTAAATGATCATACAGGATTATATCTAAACTAAACATACATGTGCTAAACATATAAAGCTCTTAAAGGAGTTCCTCACTGCAAAATTTCCCCCCATTGACTTTCCATAGTAGGAATAAAAATTACTATGGAAAGTCAATGGGGGCAAATTTTGAAGTGAACTACTCCTCTAATACAACTGATACTGTGAGCTGCTCAGTGTATTCAGTAGGTTGCTTCAGAAGCATAAGGTATATGACAATAAAACAATGCACAACTGACATAAAGTAAATTTACTTTTAATACTTGAGTACTTTTAAAAGCACGTACTTCTGTACTTTTACTTAAGTAAGAATCTGTCTTTACAACTTTTACTTGTAGTGGAGTAATATTTGACCAGTAGTATCTGTACTTTCACTCAAGTAAGGAAGTTGTGTACTTCGTCCACTCTTGGTCCGAGTCAGTCGTGACGATGAGCTAATGTAGTGAGCATGCGTGATTCACGTGAGGCTACAGACAGTTGTGACAATGATGCTGTGCTAATGTTACGAGCGCACGTGAACGAGACTTAAAAATAATGGAGCAATCTGGAAAGCGTACGTTATTTAAAGAGCAGGTTTCAAGGTTTTTGTAAGTGTCCTAATGTTGTATTAGAGTCCCCAACAACATGTTCAAATGCATCAAAGGTAAAAAAAACGGTGCTATTTTCTTAAAATAAGCATTTAGTATCTATCCATTTCTCAAAGATCCCTAAACGATTCTCCGAAGCTGTTCAAATGTTCCGCTTCTCTAAGCTCCTCCCTACCGCGAGTCCAGTGTCTCCGATTGGCCAACTGGCCCAATCAGTTGTGATTGGTCTTTCTTCATACACTGCGTGTCAGAAACGAAACGCCCATTACCACAGTTCTTATCTCAGGAAGGTTTTTGTAAACAAAGACGCTGTGTGTAAAAATGGCATCAGTATTACCATATCACAAGTTTTTATCTTCATAAACTTATCTTCATAAACCATTCAGACTATTGTTTTCTGTTGATCTTTTTTCGTCATAGCTGTGGGAGAACAACAACGGCTCTATCCAAAAGTTGATCATTACTTTGATTATACAGAGAGGAGTAACTGAGCAAGTTAGCGAGAGCTTCCAAAGATAATGCACACACCTTTACATAATAAAATGATATAGTGCTGCAGTCCGTTTTTAAAATAATGACAAGCAAACCGTTTTGTTTGAAGGGGATGTGACCACAGCTAAACTTTGCACACTTGACAAAACCATAATGTGAGACACGTTAGCAAAGTGCTACCGTGACTAAACGATAAAGGGATACAGTTTGTACAATACTACGACATGTAGAACGACAACAGTCTACAATAACCGCCACATTATTAGGTAAGAGTTGGATTATTAAAACTGTAACACTGTTAATTATACGTTGTTTACCTGGAAACCTACAGCTGTACTAAATATACAACACAGATTAGCACAATTACTTTAACGTATATTGTAAGCACTCAATTTAACATGTACACATAACGTATTTATCATACTTACATCTTGTGGTTCTGAGACGCTTGTTAGTCCAAATAAAGTTGGTATTGACTTATCTTTAAGGGTCTAGCAGCTGGCAAATCCCGCGTTGAACTCGTCGAAATTTGAGCAGTCGCTGGTAAAATGAGGAGCACATTTCCAAAGATAATGCTTCCAAAGATAATGCACACACCTTTACATAATAAAATGATAGTGCTGCAGTCCGTTTTTAAGATAATGACAAGCAAACCGTTTTGTTTGAAGGGGATCGTGAGTGACCACAGCTAAACTTTGCACACTTGACAAAACCATAATGTGAGACACGTTAGCAAAGTTAGCAAAGGGTCTAGCAGCTGGCAAATCCCGCGTTGAACTCGTCGAAATTTGAGCAGTCGCTGGTAAAATGAGGAGCACATTACACAAGGTTGGAATTGTACTGCAGTGGTATCGTGGAAAAAAAATGTAACCACTGATACTTCACATCGTCATCCTTTGGCAGCGAAAACAAAGTACATTTGCGTTCACAGCACAAAACACAGCATCCCCTCGACATGTTGTATACGCAACACTACCTGAAGTGCTAGTGGGCAGGTCAGAGTGTTCCTGTTTCGCGGGAAGGCGTGGATTGTGCTGATGCAGTACACTGTGACGTATCGATGTTAAACTCAAAAGATTCGAATGCCTAACCATTTGTTTGGGCGGTTCGGAGTCGACTCCTTACTTTGGAAGCCAATATCTTAATTTATCATGGACTTTTTGGAATAACAACTTTGCAGATCGTCAAAATTGAAGGAAAGCTACGTTACACACTGAAATGCCGGTAAGTTTATGAGATTCATGAAACCTGCTCTTTAAACACACATACTAACGAAAGTGCCACATGGCACATGCATTGACGTTGCAGCAATGGGCCAACAGCGCCACTGTACTGTGGAGGGCGAGACTGCACAATAAACACACAGAGCAGCTGCAGTTTGTTTGGATGGAAAGCACAACGTTTACATTTTCAAAAGATTTCAGTGACTTAGTACTTACTTATAGAATAAAAATGTTTTGTCTCCAATTAATATAATATCAATAGTAAGACATAGAAAATAATTAAAAGCTTGCTGAAATTTTTCAAAATAACATTTAGCCTTTTCTAATCATGTGCATGATTTTAAAATGTGTGTTCACATAGCAGGGACCAAAAACCAAACTTTGGACTATTCGTATTCTAATAAAACATCAAAATGATCAGACTAAAAATCCTTATTTCATGCAGAATTTTGGGGGGTTCCTCTAGATACCGTCTTGTACAAGAAAGATTAAAGTTCTTTGAGTACACAACAGGATATTTGAGGCACATTTTATTTTTATAGTGTAGTTATTCAACCTTCACATCATCTTGTCACTTGTGCACATCAGAAAAGTACACTCTAAGAAGAAAAGGTTCAAAAATGAACCTTTTGAGGTTCCTGGAGATTGAAACTGTGGGGGAACCTTAAAGGTTCATTTTTGAATCTTTTTAAAAAGGTTCTAATTGGAACCCTCTCTTAAAGGTGCATTAAAGAACCAGAGTTCCTTTTGGAACCCCTTTTAATCACCATTTCAGTAGTATTATTACTATTGTTATTGTTATTATTATATTACACATTATACTATAACAACATTTCATAACACATGACACACCACCATGATTCTCCATTAAATATTTATTGCGTACATGCAAACATTTCAGATAAAACACAAAATGACAATACATTTTCTTTAACATCTGATTGTGATATGTATAACGTTAACAAAGTAAAATAATTATGAAATAAAGCACGCCCACCTCACTGCATAAATTTATTTAAACAAAAAGAAATGCCTATTTTAATCTGTAATATGTGATCATATTTGATCGTGATTACTCACCATCATATTCCAAACCCTCCTGACTGTTTTTCCTTAGCTTTTTGACTAGTGTTTTTGTATGTAAGTGAACGGTGAATTTGTCAGTCAGTAACATTCTTCCTAACATCAGCCATAAACAGAGAGAAAGTCCATTAACTGTTGTATGCAGTGCAGAGCTGTGTAAATCCCAGTTGTATGATCATTCAGTACTGTAGGGTGACAGGACCACAGTCTGTTTAATGAAAAAGTGCAATAATAAGTAATACAAATACAACACTAAACAAACATTTAGAAATTACCTTTTGCCCATCAGCTGTGTAGGGTATGGTCGGATCAAAGTTTACCATCCGTGATCGTAAAACACAGTAACCTCTCAGCAGGACTATGACCAGGCACCAACAAGTCTGGCCAAATGTCCTATTCTCAACACCATCTAAACCAGGACAGATTCGGATACTCCCCCCTAGACTTCAAAGGAGGTTCTTGGGGGAGGACAGGACTGTTCACCAAAGTGAGAAAAGCCATGTGGCCCCCAGGAACTGAGAGCCTCAAATTCTTCCAAAAGAATGTCTCTTTCTCTTTCCTTAGCCACAAAAGACTGGTTTAAAGTGTATACACATGAATCTCCACATTGTATGCTTGTCTCTATGTTATTCTCCTTCACCTATAACCTCAAAGGCATATGTGCTTAGTGGTATTCTGTGTATATTTACATTCTTGTCCAAACTACAGGTCAATGTAATTGTAACCCCTTCATGTTTCATATCTACGTGTTTCCCTTTTCATGTCTTAGAATATGGTGTATAGCACAGTAATGTATTTTATACCATACTCATTTTATTCTATTCTAAGTCTATTCCTGCTCCAAGCTCCCAGGCGACCATGAATGCAAATGAGTTAGTGTGCCGGACAAAGAAACATGTTTTCGCGCCCAAAACTATCTCATCACATTGGATCGCCCACCTTGGAGGGGCGTGACGCCCTCTGTGTTAAAACATCTGAACACGCAGGAAAGCTTGCTCTTTTGTGTATGTTCGTTCGCTTGTGTGCGTTCGCGCTCGTGCGCGTTCGCTCGCTCGTCTTCTTTCAACCTCTCGAGACCTGCCTCTCATCAGAGACAGTTTCTAACAGCAGTTTGCTTCAGCTAAATCAACGGACTCACGGCTTGCTCTGAACACATCAGGACCCTTTGATATGCGCTCCAGCACGTGTCCCGAGAAACAAAGAAGCCAATGCAAGTATCTGAACTATTGCTAACCAGTTGCGTATAAGCTTTGCCCCTTTTAAATAAGGAGATTTGTCCTTGATGGTTCGTGCAGATGTGAATAGCTGATTTAATACTGCCATTTTCTTTGCTTTATCTATTTCTTTCATTCTCTACTGTTTTACGTTTTTATGTTTGTTTGTTAATGTTTGGTTTGTGTTAGCTAGTTGATTTTAGTTCCCCCGTAGTGTAGATAAATAAACCGCATGTGTATCCACGCTCGAATTGTTTCTGTGTTTATTTATCACATATCAACGTCACTTAAACTGCTTGATTTCGTTAAGATTTCTGAAGTGGTACTGTACTACAGTAAGAATATTGTTTTTCCAGGCCAGGGGAGTAATATTTCTTAGAGTTAATATACGACCTGCTGATCACTCGCTGGACGAGTACATTTAGTCTGTCGCTATTATTAATTCTGCTGCATCAGGCAAAGTGTATAAAATAGTTAATGGTTAATCACAATTAATTATACGTATGTTACTGTGGTTAAACTCATAGTTTCCCCGAAATACACAACAGCTGCCACACTGCACTGATGTAGGCTTCACTGACACCTGAGAGAAAGAAAACAGACAAATTAATAAACTAACAATTAACTTTGACATCTTCAACTCTGTAATTTTAGATCTTAACAATATGTCACACAGATCACAGTAGAGGGATATGTGTCATCAGTAAACATCAAGATGCCACAGCCTGAGGTAATGATAAGGATCAGTCATTCATGTTCATATTGCTGTTATTGTGTATTGCCCAAAGATTTGGACACATTTTATTTTGATGTTTTAGCATCATTGTTTCAAGAACTATAATAAATACATCCCCTTAAAACTGACCAAAAATACTGAATAGAGATAGAGACAAGAAACCTGAATATAAATAATATGTTATTTACCTGTGATGGTAATCCAGATCATTAAGGAAAACTTGCTCAGCGTCTTGCATGGACAAATTCTGCAGCACAGCCAAACCAGTGTATGATGGCCTACTAAATACAAAATGTTCATTTAAATATACATTTATACTAATACAGAATAGCAAACCAGTTTACTCAGATCTCTTCATAAATTCACCATCATGTAAACATGATGTTTAAATACCCTACAGTGGGCTTTAAAAGTGCAGAGCAGGCACAAATGCATAACATGGGTGGACACAGCTCTGGAAACAGAACACAACAGATCAGTGAAACTCATTTGTGTTATGTTGTGTCCTCTGCAGTACTCCTTAAGGCCACAAGGCTTTCTCAATAAAATGTATTATTCACAGATTATGCATTTATCAATTTAGATCAAACATTAGCTGTAACATGTTCCTGGTGGTTAGGCATAAATGGAGATCAAGGATTATCCGTTCATTAAAATTATGTAGGCTTTTGACTCTTTTTGTACAGGTAGTGGGTTCCACATTAATGACAACATGACAGTAGAGAGACACATCTGGAAAACCACAAATTCAACAGAAAACACATTGAATGATTAAAAGCTAATATACCACAGTAAACTTGATCAAGAAATCATTGGTTTCAGCTAAATATTCAGTCTTGTCATGTAAATAATCATAATTAAGATTAAACAAACATTCACACTTAAAGGGATACAGTACTTCACCCAAAAATGAAAATTCTCTCATCAATTACTCACCCTCTGATTGTTCCAAACCTGTATACATTTCTTTGTTCTGCTGGAAGATATTTGGAAGAATGTCAGATCTCATCCCCTACTGACTCCCATAGTATTTATTTTCCCTATGGCAGTAAATGGGGGATGAGATCCGACATTCTTCCAAATATCTTCCTGTGTGTTCAACAAAAGAAAGAAATGTATACATGTTTGGAAGAATCTGAGGGTGAGTAAATGATGACAGAATTTAATTTGTTTGGGTTAAGTATCCCTTTAAGACAGACTGACTTAATGTAGATTGACCAACACAGAATGTATTAACATATTATGAAGTTTAGTTCATTACTTGACAGAATAAATTTTAATAGTCACTAAATCAGCACATGTTTACCTAAATAAACAGACTGTTTATTTCTGCCTGTTGTGCCTTGCAGACTACAGTTACCAACTTTGGCTGTAGAAAGCTAACATTTTTTAACGTTAAACACTTAAATCTTCATTAACATTCAGTACTTACGCTCTGATTGTTGTCCATATTTGGTTGCTAGAAATGCGCGTCATCCATTTTTCAGGTGCGTTGTCACCTGCGTCTTAGCATCTTTCCCCCTTTCAGTGATATATGTTTATCTTTTTCTATACTTAAAAGAAAGTGAAGGGGTGAAATATTTAACACAAATGTTGCCTTTGTAGCACTATACATCTCTCTTTATAACTTTTACACTGTCCTAAATAGAAAAAAGGTCAAATTGAAATCGGTTAACTAACGTCTTGGTTACGGATGTAACCTCAGTTCCCTGATGGAGGGAACGAGACGTTGTGTCGAACCGACAGATTGGGGTTTGTCTTGAGAACCTATCATCTTCTGAGTATTTAGAAAAGGCCAATGAAAATTGGCGAATGAAATTTGCATGCCGGACTCCTCCCCGGATGTCCGGGTATAAGAGGGAAGCCGGCGTGCTCATTCATTCACCGTTTGGTCTGAGGAGCCTGAGAGCATCCCCCCGACCGCTGCGACGGGCGGCCAGTGTTGTGGCATAAAGGACACAACGTCTCGTTCCCTCCATCAGGGAACTGAGGTTACATCCGTAACCAAGACGTTCCCTTTCTGTCGGTCTCTCGACGTTGTGTCGAACTGACAGATTGGGGTTCCTATGGAAGACGCCACAGCGCTGAGCCGCGTCACAATCTCTAGCGGAGCGACGTTGACTGGCCTGGGCGAGTCAGACGTAGGCGCTAACGCGAAATTGTGACCGTCCAGTGGAGAGGTAGGGGGTCCCAGAGCTTTTGTGAAAAGATGGGAAGCCCCTGCCACCGGCCGTCACGGGCGGAGGCCTTAGTTCTTTAACCAGTGAGATGCCGCCTGGCACCGTAAGGGCCACTGGGTAAGCATTATTCCCCCCTGGGGGAAAAACGCTGCTGAGACTACTACCTACCGTAGGGAGGAATTAGTGGAGACACCACATGGTCTCACCATCAGGGGAGAACTCATGGGAAAATGTGCGGACTGCAGGAGTTAACTGCAAGGTGGGAGTCCACCTAGGGAGGTCATGGGTTGCCGAGGTGGGAACCATTCATGTGGATACATCAGACAGAACAGCCCACGGAGGGGGGGGTTACCACATCTGGAGCACTAGGTCCGGTTAGAGCTATGTGGGAGATAACTCAACTGTTCCCCGGCCTAGGGGGGCAGGGCTGCTCTGCCCAGCCTGCCCCGAGGAAGGTGCTAGTGATGGATAAAATGCCTGTTCTTTACCCAGTGGGGGAAAGAGGGGAGGCGTAATAGCCGCTGATCCCCCTAAAGGAAGGGGGAAGGGCTTTTGCAGGTGTACGCCCTACCGGCTGCCGGTCCTACACATTGCCCTGCAGGACGGGCTGACACCGGTTCCGCACGTAGGTATTAGAACCTCACGGAGTTGTTGGGCATAGCTCAACCCGCAGCTCTGCAGATGTCTGCTAGAGAGGCACGCTGAGCCAGTGCCCATGAGGAGTGTGCCTCACTCCCAACAGGCAGGGGCGAATTGAGATCGGTATGCCATAATGACTGCATACACGATCCAGTGCGCCAGCCTCTGTTTGGAGACAACACTCCCTTCTGCTGACCTCCGAAACAGACAAAGAGCTGCTCAGAGCTTCTGGGCTCTGCGTGCGGTCCAAGTACAGGCGCAGTGCGCGTACTGGACACAACACGGATAGGTTGGGTCTTCCTCCCCGGTGGGGAACACCTGCAGGTTTACCACCTGGTCTCTCGGGAGAGTGGTGGGAACTTTGGGCACGTAGCCGGGGCGGGGTCTCAAGATAACTTGAGAATCCCCGGGGCCGAGTTCTAGGCAATTTGTGGACACGGAGGGTGCTTGCAGGTCCCCTACCCTCTTGGAGGTGAGCGCCATCAGGAGAGCCGTCTTTATCGAGAGTGAGAAAGAGCGGCAGCTCCGAGAGGCTCGAAGGGGGCGGGGCCTCTTGAGGCCCGCCACCTAGGTCGCAAGAGGGTATGGAGCGCGGATAAGGTGGTCGCCTTCTCGCGCCCCTTAGGAACCTAATGACCAGGTCGTGCCGTCCCAGAGGCTACCCAGCAACTGGGTCATGATGAGCGGCCGTAGCGGCTACATACACTCTCAGTGTGGAGGGGGGGAGGTTACTCACCAGTCTCTCTTGAGGAAGGGACAGCCCGTTCCCGATCGAGCAACTCCGCGGGTCTTCTCGCCGAGAAGAGCACCAGGACAAGAAGAGGCGCCACTTGTGGGCGTATAGCCGCCCAGTGGCCGAGGCCCTAGCCTGAGTGACGTCCCAACCAGACCAGGGGTGGGTCACTCAGGATCTCCTCGTCCCGTCCAGACATGGAATGCAGGTTCTGCCTGGGATGCCGTAACGTGCCCCTTCCCCTGGGGAAGCAGGTTCTTCGCCAGGGGGAGCGGCCAGGGAGGTAGTTGTTGTCAGAGCCTTAGCTCCGAAAACCAAGTCCTGGTTAGGCCAAAGGGGCGTAACTAATACCCCTTGATGCTCCTCTTCCCTGGCCTTGCACAGGACCTGTGCAATGAGGCTCACTGGGGGGAAGGCGTACTTCCGCTTGTCCCGCGGCCAGCTGTGCACAAGGGCATCCGTGCCGAGGGGTGCCTCGGTCAGGGAGTACCAAGCAGACAATGGGTGGAGTCCGGGGAGGCACACAGGACCACCTGTGCCTGGCCGAACTACTCCCAAATGAGCCGGACTGCGCAGGGATGGAGTCGCCACTCTCCGCGAGGCGTCAACTGACGAGAGAGTGCATCAGCTGTCTGGTTCAGGATGCCTGGGATGTGTGTGGCTCGCAGGGAGCTGATCACCTGCTGACTCCAAAGAAGGAGGCGTCAGGCGAGTCGTGTTAGCTGCCGTGAGCGCGATAGATATACGCCACGGCAGTTGTGCTGTCCGAACGGACCAGCACGTGCTTGTCCATGCACAAGAGGTAGTAGCCTCCTCAGTGCAAGTAGCACAGCCAACAACTCTAGGCAGTTGATATGCCAATGCAGGCGGGGGGCCCGTCCACCGCCCCGACACTGCGTGCCCGTTGCACACGGCACCCCAACCCTGCAGGGAGGCATCCCAAAGGGGACCCTTGTCCGCAAGAAGGTCATGGGAGACCAAGGGGTTAGGGTGCGTCAGCAGAAAAGCGTGATGACCCTACGCCTGCTGCCGGTGTGCCACGCTCTCCAAGGAACTTGACTCTGCAGCCAGTGTTGGAGCGGTCGTATGTGCATCGACCCGAGGGGGACCACCCCCGCCGAGGATGCCATGTATCCCAGGAGCCTCTGAAATTGTTTCAGGGGGACCGCTGACTGCCTGAAAACTTCAGGCAGCTCAACACTGATCGGGCGCGCTCTGTAGTCAGTCGCACTGCCTCCGCGAGGGCGCAGGCTTCCTCGTTGCGGGTCTCGCGCCCCCCGACAGTCGGGGGGTGAGCGGGGCCGCTCATGAGGACAGAGTCGAGTTCCATACCAAGAAAGAGGATGCTCTGCACCGGGGAGAGCTTGCTCTTCTCAGTTGACCTGTAGCCCCAACCGATCTAGGTGCCAGAGCACCAGGTCCCTGTGTGTACACAACAGATCTCGAGAGTGCGCCAAGCTGAGCCAGTCGTCGAGATAGTTTAGTACCCGCACACTTCCTTCCCTAAGGGGAAGGAGGGCGGCTTCCACGACCTTTGTAAAGACTCGTGGAGACAGGGACAGACCGAAGGGGAGGACCCTGTACTGATATGCCCGTCCCTAGAATGCGAACCATGGGAACGGCTGATGTCGAGGGAGGATCGAGACATGAAAGTACGCATCCTTCAGGTCGATTGCCATGAACCAGTCCTGACACCTGACGGACGTCAGGATGCGCTTCTGCGTGATCATCCTGAAAGGCAGCTTGTGTAGGTGCCTGTTCAGAACACACAGATCCAACATAGGGCGCAGCCCCCTCCTTTCTTGTGGACAATGAAGTACGGGCTGCAACACCCGTTGAACATCTCGGCTGGTGGACGGGCTCAATCGCTCCCTTCGCCAGAAGGGTGGCGACCTTGGTCCAAAGTACGGGAGCATCCTAGCCTCTGACTGAGGTAAATACGATGCCTTGAACTTGGGCGAGCGACTGGATCGCGTAGCCGAGACGGATCGTCTTCCCTAGTCAGCCTGACAGTCTGGGAACCCGGCCAGGCTCCCAGAACTGTGACAGGGGGACTAAAGGTTCGATCTTCTTCATCGTCCACCCGGGGGGGTGGTTCGATGGCTAGCAGTACGGATTCCTTGCCGGTCCCCCGGGGAGGAGATCGGCTCTGCTGTTTTTCCTGCCTGGCGACTACGCAGCTCAACGCACTGTCTGACTGAGAGTGCTGAGGGCTGGTGTTTATACTCGACATTGCGCTTCGCCGTGACGCAACGTCGAGTTGCCATCCACCCTCGTGCCGTGTGGAGCGGGTGTGATAACCCAGAGAGAGAGGAGACTCTCTTTTGAGAGTAAGTGGGCGCTAGCGCCCCGGAGGGGGCCAGCAGATGGTGAGACGGGGCAGGATCCGTCCCTATCCGATTTCCCAGCGATGTTGGGGTCGGGCCCAATGGTAGCCTCAATCTCCCTGAGGTCTTCCCATGAGGGCGACTACCGCCGCTGCTGATGGGGCGATGGTCTCCTCTTCGCTGTCTCCTCCAGGGGGCCGCCTGAGTGGAGGGGGCGCCAGAACTGGAGGGCGTTGAAGAGGACCAGGGCTGCTGGGAAGCAGACGGTGCACGGGACACGACAGCCGAGGCAGCCGAGTCGCGGCACGGGAGGACTGATTCTTTACTGTCGAGAACTGTGGCTCGACAGTAACACCAACCAGCCCCCTCCTTGCGAGACGGGTGCGTCGAGAAAGCGGACCTTCTCGGCGTACTCATCTGCGCAAGGTTCGGCCAGAGGAGTTTCTCATGGACCATAAGTGTGGACATCGTCCGACCCAGGGCCCGCGTGGTCACCTTGGTCACCCGTAGAGCGAGGTCGGTGGCGGCACGGAGTTCCTGCATAAGCGCTGGGTTGGTCTTACCCCCGTGGAGCACTCTCAACGCCCTGGCCTGCAGGAGCCATAGCGTGGAGAGAGGAGACAGCTTGGTCCACCGCAATGTAAGCTCTCGACACCAGAGATGTCGAGACCGCATATGCTTTGGTCTAGGTCGAGCCCCTGGGGGACATCAACGTATCCTCTAGCTGTCTCAACCTCAAAGGAAGAGAGGGTGACAGAACTTTGTTTGACGTGAAACGTGCCGGAAAGGGGGCGTTTCCATGTCTTACTAAGTTCCTCATGCACTTCCGGTAAACACGACACTGGGGGCAGAGACCCAAGGCGCCATGTAGCCAGCCGTGAGCGCTGAAAGAGGCAATGCGTGCACTGCAACCCAACACTCACGGCGGCCCGGGAAAGCATGGCTGACATTTTGACGCCCGCTTCTTCCTGGGCTCGACCCCCCGAGGGAGGGAGCCCAAGGAATCGTCGGAGTCGGATGGCAGTACGTCACCCCCGATGCTGCAAGACCTCATCTTCACGCATCGTGTCCGAATACGTGATTGAGGAGTAAGACGGTGGGACCGTCTCCTGGGGGACGATCAGACGAGCGAGACGAGGTGCGAACGGTCCGTGAGCCAGTGGCTGGCGGATTATCGCTCACAGTAATCCTCATATCACCCTCGCTGCTAGCAATAGCGGACAGCAGGGCAGTAGTCCTGCCGCCAAAGAAAGAGGAGCAAACGAGGTGGTGGCTGAGTCCCGTGGGAACACAGCCACCCGTGACGCAACGTCTGAATCGTCACCACCCGCAGTGCGGGCAGGACGCATCCACAACGTCTGCCCCAGCGTACTGGAAGCAGGCATCGTGTCCGTCCCCCTCCTCGATGAGTGTGTTGCACCCATGAGAACAGCGGGACAAGCCACGCTGGAGAAATTTGCTCTTTTAGAAAAGGAAATTTGCTCGAACACCTCCGGAACTGCCGAGACGCCCAGGGAAGAGTCATTGCAGGAAGGGACCGTCCGCTGCACCACGTCGTAGATTCCAGCAGAATATTGATCACTGAAGATCGCTGTGTCGCTCATCAGATGCACAGGCTCTGAAGAACAAACGGTGAATGAATGAGCACGCCGGCTTCCCTCTTATACCCGGACATCCGGGGAGGAGTCCGGCATGCAAATTTCATTCACCAATTTTCATTGGCCTTTTCTAAATACTCAGAAGATGATAGGTTCTCAAGAGAAACCCCAATCTGTCGGTTCGACACAACGTCGAGAGACCGACAGAAAGGGAACAGAGCTTTAGTCTGTATTTTAATGTACAGTAACCATGTTACATTTCATTTGTTTTATTTTCATGTTTTCATAAAGGTCAATTTGTAATTTGTAAGCCTTACCTCAGATATTCGAGCATTTCATCTCAGTTCCTGCGCTCGCACAGCAGAGTTTGTAACGTTTTTTTTGAGCTGGGCCACGGGCACGACAGACATTTGAACGCAAGACTTCGTTCGAGGCGAAGTCGAGTTGAAATATCCCACTTCCGACCTCGTAGAGTTCCAGTCAAATACTTGACAGTTTCTTAACGTTTCGCATAAGTTAGCTCCGCGCTAATGTCACTGCAAGCATTTTGGATCATGTAACGCGTCTCCCTGCGCTCGTGCTTGATTGATCTGCCCTGAGATCATAAATCGTATGTCCGACTATGAGCGCAGTTTCCGATGTTATTTCCGAGTAGTATTTGGGAGGAAGCATTGCTTGAACGTAGCACTGTCTCTTGAACTCACAAGTCTACGTCATTTTTGATGTTCGAAATAAGTTAAAACGATTGGAGATGTTTTTCTCTGTGTTTGTCGTGGGGAAATGACATGTTTATTGTTTGAGATGGTGGTGTCCACCTCTCAAATTGTTTGTGTATTTTAATTTTTATATATGAATCTTTAAATATGACTAATGTAAATGTAAACTAAAGTAGGCTAAAATGATTATAATAAAATGATTAATGATGATTAATAAGGATAATAACAACATCAACAACTAAACAGCAGAAAATCTAGTCCATCTCAGAAAAGTTTCAAAAAGGAACCTTGGTAACAGGCCAGGTTCTAATTTGAACACTTTTGCCACAACAGAGGATCTAAAAAGAACTTTTAACAGTATACCAAATAACAAAGGTTACTTATAGAACTTTTAAGTTGAACTTTGAACCTTTTTAATTATTAGAAGTTCATATTTGAACTTTAAAGTTATTTTTCTAACTCTAAAGGTTCAATCTCTTCTAAGAGTGTAGTTTCTTATTATTTTGAACAAGTTGCAAATAGCAGGGCTTGACATTAACGCTTGTCCGCTTGTCTGGGACAAGTGAATGTTTTGTATGGGCAAGTGAGAGAGAATTTTACTTGCCCGACCGGACAAGTAACTTGAAAAAAAAACAGTGCGACATATGTAGAATAATAAGAATATGTGCATTAGACAGAGCTGCGTGTTTGTCGTGGTTGTGCTTGTTTGTGTGTGACAATAATCGAGTCTACGCAGACGCGGAATCCTGTTATTTAAATGTCATCTGGCTGTTCTGCGTGTCTGAGTGAATTATGTGCACAGTTTAATTTACAACACGAGTGGTCGAGGATTTATCTGCGTCTGCACTGTATGAGGATATGAACACATGAACTTCATCTCCAGAGTTGCTGTGAGAGTTTATTTTATGAGCGTTTTACTGTTTGAGTGAAGCTATTTGCAAACAAGCGTCTTACCGAAGACCCGTCAAAATAAAAGTCCCGTTAAATTAAACATTCAGACAAAAAATACTGTAGTATACTATAGTATTTGCTATTGAAAATTGAAGTGCCCTTGTAGTAAACTGATAAACACTGTATACTAAAGTAAAGTTCAAAAACAATAAAGTAAGAATTTTACTGCAGTTTACTATATTATTGTATCCTACAATAATTTATGTGGACTAATATACCACTATTGTATAGTAAAGGAAAAACACAGAACTTAGAAATATTAAAACAAATTTAGGTAATCTAAAAATGATATGGCCCTAATTTATCCATCTGTATGTAACATTAATGTCTTTTGTCAGTTATCTGCCTATTCATAATGAACTACACTTGCACATTTCTGCCTGTGCTACCAAACTTTAAACCTCTCTAGCACCAGTGCTATGTGCAAAAAAAGTTAATTTACAGCCTTAACACTAATAATAATTACTGCTTGCCTTTGCTTTATAGCAGTCACGGAGAGTAACGGCCTATAACCAAATTCAGGCGGCCAAAGCGGACACTAGTTAAAATGCTCAGAAGCAAACTTGACCAATCTAAATCCGAAACAATTATATTGATTATATTATATTATAATTCAAATGAAATATCATTTTTTTATCTTTGGACAAGTAATTTTTGTAGTCGGACAAGTGAATGACAAATTTGAAAACCACATGACAATGCTTAATGTCAAGCCCTGGCTTTAGTACATTCATGCAATTGATTATGTACAATTGTCTGTTGTTTCCTACATTATCAGTTGCTATTGTCATGTTGCTCAAAATATATCATATAGTTCTCTGTGCAATTGTCTTACCCCTCTAAACATCTAGTCATTTGTTCATTGTCTTAGTCATTCAATTTAAAATGGTTAGACCAGTTGTCATAATCTGTCAGGCATATTCAGTTTTCTTACACTTACATGGTTATTGATCCAAACTGTGACTAGATTTACTTTGCTCAGAGGTTGCTTTCACTGTTAGAAACTCAGATCCTTCATTCATACAATGCACACACACTGTACAGAGATTTTCCACAAGGATCTCGTCTCTGATGAGGAGAGGGCTCTGTTTCAAGATGATTTACAAAAGCATGTGGTCATTCGGGTATCGTTGCATTTTACTGCTGCGTTTCAAGAGTAAGACATCCCAAAGCCAAAGGGGGAGTAGAAAATATGTAGTTTGATTCCTCATACAGCACTGCATACAGTTCTGCCTGAGGGGTCTCTCCTATGTTTATCTTTTTTTTTTGCAATTTTTCCCATTGTGCTGTATAATAATGTGGCATTTTCTTCATCACAGTTACGTTTTTCAAGCTTGATGTGTAATTTATTGACAGACCAACAGAACAACTGTAAAGCGAATCCTGTTCAATCTTTTGCTATCAGTGTCGCACATACAGTTACGTATAACTTTGTACTATTGAAAGTGAAATAAGTCAGTCTTGTGCATTATCAATGAGTGTCATTTAATGTCACATTAAATGTGTGCTCTCACTGTGCGTGTGTGTGTGTGTGTGCGTGCGTACTTGTCTGCGTACGTGCGTGTCCGTGTGTGTGTGTCTAGTCTATGTGTGTTAGTACGTGTGCATATTGTGTGCGTGGAGTGTTTTGTATGTGGGTATGTCTGTCTTCTGTGTTTTCACCTTTTTCTTGTTTTTACAGGTACAACTTTAATTGTTTTGCTTATAGTCATATGTCTTATGTACAGCTGCTTTGTAACTATGACAATTGTAAAAAGCGCTATATAAATAAAGTTGAGTTGAATTACAAACTGAAGCCATAGTTTACATCTGAAAATACTCAAAAAATGAACAAATAAAGCACCCGTTATATTGACAACATGGCTAAACATTTTGACTGTCTTGTTCACAACCAATGACACAAGGACTTGCCATTTTCATGGGACTGACATGTTCATTGATGTAAAAATGTAATTTTGAGAGATGAACTAAGGATTGTGAACAAGTTACAAACTTTTGCAAGAAATCCATGATGTTGTGCAGTTTGTACAAATTGTTCTGAGAAATGCACATATTATTTAGCTAAGAGAAATGCTCCAAAGCAACTGTAAAGCTTTACCTCTGTGTCATGTCACAAAATTTAGATTGTCTCTTCTCTTATCAATAGATAAGATTGAACAGATAATGTAGCTTTAATTAGAGTTCAATGTGAAACATACAAGCACAATAATATAAACTACTAGCAGAAGTGTACAGCTATTGTGTGTAGCTTTACAAAAATGCTGAGAGATCAGAAAAAAAATCCATTTACATTTCATCAGGAACTAAGTGCTGTGATACAATACTTGCCTTTAGAAAAGTTTCAGCTGTGATGCTAGAGTGTTGTAGATGATGCTAAACAGTTCTGAGTGCCTTAAAGGGATAGTTCACCCAAAAATGAAAATTCTGTTATCATTTATTCACAATCATGTCATTTCAAACCTGTATGAATTTCTTTCTTCTGCAGAACACAAAAGAAGATGTTTTGGAGAACACTAGTAACCAAACAACATTGACCCCCATTAATTTACTGTAAACCAATTAATCAATGGACTAAGACCCCCATTGCACCACTGAGACATTTCTCAAAATCTGTTCTTTTGTGTTCTACTGAAGAAAGAGTCTTAAACAGGTTTTGAAAAAAAACATAATAAGTAGGAGAATAAGTGAGAGATATTTTTTGGATGAACTATCCCTTTAGGCATGTTGTTATGTTGTTGCAAAGGTGTCCTGTTTGTTTTCAAGAGTTGATATTCAATTGTAAAGGTTTCTTTAGCATTTTGCTAGGCAGTTGCTAAAGTGTTGCTTTGCTGTTTTTCAAGTGTTTTGTGTGGTTCCTAACCCATAAAAACAAACTCTAAAGTACAGTATCCATGAGATTCTGGTGCATAGTTAAAGCTTGAGCTTCTGCTTCAATAAAGAAAACAGAGATTATTTCACAATACATGACGCATGTCTCTATTTCTGTCTACATATGGTGGCCTACTTACTGTAGCCTCCAACAAACCCGATTTCACCCCCACAAAAGGCCGACATGGACTCTCTCTCTCTCCCTCTCTCTCTCTTTTGATCAATTCAATATCTCTCTTTCATTATCTTGTCCTGCTACCACTTCTCTCTCTTTTCTGCTCTCTCTTCCTCTGTCACCTTTTGTTCAGTACTGTCCTTCCTTCACACAATACCCCTCCATCCTGCAAAAACAACTCATCCTTCCATTTTGTCCATCTCCATGGTTAAGGCTGTTCCGCTTCCATTTATTTCAAACAAGACTCTCCATTTCAGCATATCGTCTCTATCTCTGGCCTTCTCAAACTTCAGAGGTCATTCAGAGGTTACACTGATTTGTTTCGTTCTCTGCCCACTATCAGATTGACTCGCTGCATTTTATAATAGAGGCATCGGTGGGAAAGAGAGAGATTTAATGAGTCTCGCTGCTTTGAGCTTACGTAACATCTCTCTGCAGTGGGAGTGCTGGCTTAGCACATTCAACACCGGAGCTGATGTAAAACTCCGAATCAGTATTCTCAGCGAGCAGAGCATGCAGCAAGGCCATGTGAGCCACCTGGCATATATGCTAATCTCATAAATGCTCTGTGACAGCGAGCAGACTGAGAACGAAAAACATTTATAGTGTGTTAGCAGGAAATGAAACCACATATGGGCGCATGAGGGTGTGTGAGACAGACAGGCAGGCAGGCAGACAGACAGACAGACAGAAAGAAAGACAGACAGACGGGCAGGTGGGCAGGCAGACAGACGGACAGAAAGAAAAAGAGACAGACAGATGGACAGACTGAAGGATGGACGGACTGACAGACATACGGACTGACAGACAGAGAGAGGACGGACGGACGGACGGACGGATGGATGGATGGACTGACTGACTGACGGACGAACGGACGGACAGACGCACGCACGCACACACACACACAAGCAGGCAGACACACAGACAGATAGATTGAACCATTTAAAATCTTTTCTTCTACAAGATGTCTGTAATGTCTTCAGAGCATGTTAAACATTAGTTTCAATAAATGTAAGTAATGCTTTCAAGCAAACAAGCCGAACAGGGACATAGTCATAATGTACTGTAATCCATCTGCTGGAATCTAATAAAGAAGGCAGAAGAGAAATCCTGCTGTTCATTTATTTATGAAAATGAGCTGTTGTGATTTTCAGCAGCATGCCCACACTGCAGGGGGGTGCACGAGCAAAACAAATGTTACAGGGAATCTGCAGACTGTAAAATATCAATCTGTCGCTCATTAACATTATTACCCGTTTCTATTCTACATGTCAAATGATAGCAGCTCTCGGTATGATGTCATGCACGGGCGTGTCGGGCTGCAAGCAAAGTGACAGATTCATAAAACAGCTAGATAATTTTCACTCAGTTTGTATTAGAGTGCATGTGCACAATGTTAAAAAGGTGTAAAGTGGTATAAAATGTACATGCAAGTTCCTCAAAAATAACACTTAGGCCTGGTTTCACAGACATGGCTTAGCTTAATACAGGACTATGCCTTAGTTGAATTAAGATATTTATGTCGCTTTTATGAAAATGCCTTAGAAGAATACATTACTGGTGAGCATCTTGAGACAAAACAATGGCACTGATATATTTTAAGATATTTCTGTGTCATGATTCTGCCTCATCATGTCATGTCTTTCTTCCTCATGTTTGAGAGAGACATGATATTGTTGTTATGACGTACCATGGTCTCGTCTTTGTTCCCGCCCTCTCGTCTCCTCATTATTGCTTGTTAATTCATGCCCTGCACCTGTTCCCCTCTTGATTTGATCCCTTATTTAATGCCCCTGTGTTTTCTGTCTTGTGCTGGTTCATTTCGATTCATGTGGTTGAGTTCCTGTGTCTAGTCTAGTCATTTGTAATTTAATTCAAGTGTTGTCTTAGTCTTGTCTAGTGTAGTTAGTCCGTGTTCCTGTTTATCTGTCATGTTTTTACCCTTGTTCTTTGTTATTTTACCCCCTCGTGGGTTTTTGTTTGGTCATTGTCATTGAATAGTCTTGTGTTAACCCCTTACTCGCTGTCTGTGCATGGGTCCTCTGTCCCCTCACACCCCGATTTTGACGTTTCTGGGCAAGTAGTATTCAGTTAAGACAGGTCACACATTCCTTTTAGTCTGAGACTAGCCTTAAACCTTGTCTGTGAAACCGGGCCTTAACGTATTACAGTAGATTAGACGCAAAGACTGAAACAAAGAAGTAGCATAAATAACAAACTCGTTGTTTGTAAAATGGGAAGTTAACATCTTTACTAATAGTGGTGACAATTTTAGCAAACCTGTCTGGGCTGATGTTTCATGTCAAACTCATTTCAGCTAAAACATACTAGATATGATCGCTGAATATGCCTGCAAAATTCAGTACTCAATATATTCCTCTTTTGACCATTACTACACTGTAAAAAAATCTGTAAAAAAAACATCTGGATTGACAGAAATATACCGTAAAAAAATTGTTTATTCTTGTAATATTACAGGATACAAAATTCTGTAAAAAAACAGTAAAATTCCATTTTTTTACAAAAATAAATAATTTGACAAATAACAGAAACCTTCTGTTAAATTACGTTTTTTTAACAAAACAATAAATGCGAAAAACAAACAAATAACATCTAAACAAATCATAATATAACTCATATGAACTAATTTCAGACATCAAGAGCCGAAAGACCAAATACTGTATGTAGTCTAGTTGATTTTTTTTATTACAACAGCTTTCTCTGTGATTTTGCATAACTGATGCATTGTTAAAGGTGGGTGTATACAAAATGCTTCATCCAAACAGATTTTAGGGCAGGAATACATTTTTTCCATTAAAAGTTTACTGATAGCCTGACAATTCCCAAGTGTTCAGTTCAGAATGAGTTGCTCCATGTTTATCAGTCCCTCTACCCCAGTTTTACCTTTAGAATGACATACTGACACACTTACCTTAAACACCAATGTCACGCTGATGAAGATATAGGCAGTCGTATGCACCTGATTTTTAAAAGATGTGTGCAGCTGACCTACTCCAGTTGTTCTGTCCTGATAAAAACATATATAGTCCCTTTCTGAATAAGAGAAATCGGTCATCCATTTTCACCCTCTTTCAATCACAGAGACCCTGGACTCCGACCCTGGACTGTCATCATTATTTGGTGCTTTTTTTCCCCTGATGAATTCTAAAGACGAGCAGAAAAACAATTTTGGAATAGAATAGAACGAATGATTTGAGGGGGGGGGAATTAAATACAGCTCTGATTCCCTGCATTCAGACTATAATGGAGTATAGAAGATAAAGAAAGCAAACAGAGAAAGGGACAGGGGCAACAATTTAGGAGGAAGCCGTTTTCTGGCTTTAATTCTTCATACGACCAGCAGGATGTGCCAGTGTTCTGATTCTCACAATAAACTGCTGCTAGTGTCATTTTCATTCTTTGTCAAATAAATTTTTTATCAGGCACAAACTGTAAAAATACTTAAATGATGAGAAAATATTATGAATACGATGAATTAATAATAATTCCTTCATCTCATTCAAAACCTGTACAGTACTATATTACTTTTTCTTATGTGGGACGCAAAAGAAGATATTTTGAGCAATGTCTCTGAGGTTTTTTGTCCATACAAGTCAACGGGGTCCCATGTTGTTTGGTCATGAACGCGCTTCAAAATATCTTATTTTGTGTTCTGTAGAAGAAAGAAAGTCATACAGGTTCAAATTGACAAGACAGGCCAGTTGCACAAACTTAACCGCTAAGTTAAGACTGTGTCTTAACAACTAGTCTCACTGACTAACAATTAGTTAATTTAGGACTAATAAGTCTTACTTTTTATATTTTAATTTGACCAAATCAACATTTTTATGTGACTGACTTAAAATAAGTTATAGAGAAGTGTTTGAACTTGAGAACCTATCATCTCTGATTGTACTTTAAAAAGGCCAGTGAACTTGGCGAATGGCATGGCATGCCAGTCTCCGCCCCGTGCATACCGGTATAAAAGGAAGATGGCGTGCCCATTCATTCACCTTTTGGGCTGAGGAACCTGAGAGGCCGGGCCGGCCATCGGTCTTACTGCAAGACGGGGGTAGACACTGGCTCTACACGAAGGTTGTAGAATCTCGCAAAAGTGTTTGGCGTTGCCCAACCGCAGCTCTGCAGATGTCTGTCAGAGAGGCTAAATGCTGTAACTCTCTAGCTAATTGTGCGCCCGCCATAGTTAACGTTATACACGAAGCAAACGATCAGTGAGTGACGTGACGTTAGTCCAAAACAAGTCAAGAGTAATCGATCAAACGCTTCAATCTACGCTGAACCAATAGTAGGCAAGACCAACCCATCTAATTATCATACAAGACACAGAAATGTAAGAATAAATTCAAGAATAAATAAATAAAAGTGGAAATAAATACATGCGATAATAAATAAATATAAAAATAAATAAATGTAAAAATAAAAGGAAATGATAAATAAAATAATCTAAAAAAAATAAAAAAATAAAATTAAAAATAATTAAAAAATGGACACAAAAAATAATAAATCAATTTAAAAAATGAAAAGAAAAGTTAAAGCTAAGATCAATAATAGCTAAAACGAATTATTTTCTTTTATCAAAGCATTCATTCCTTTATTTATTTTCATATTATTACATTTATTCGTTTACATATTAATTTATTTATACATTTATTTATTTATAATTTTTGCAGGTTTAGTCCTCCATACTTATCAAGATCACACAGGTGCACTAACAAAATAACCACAACGTTTATCACAATCAATTGCTTGTAGCTTTCTGTAAAATTTTGCACATCTCAAGACATTTCAACACATTAAAACACTATGGTGACTTCGTGTCCAGTCCAGATACTTTTTGGGGCTCTTAAAACAAACAAAAATGTTACTTAACAAAAAATAGTTTACTCGTTTGACTAAGGGCTTTGTATTTATTTTAAATGATTTGGAAAATTAAACCATTAACATTAATCTGTACCAAACTATTGCATCTTCTAAAAGTTTAGGAAGTGGCTCATACGCTGTTACCACTTCCTGTCGTCTTCCCCCCCCATCTTGACCAGTTGTGTAGACGTGTTTTGTGCATGAGCGTAGTTCATCACGTGCATGCAAAAACTTGATCAGATTCAATCAGACAAAACAGAAAAGAAAAGCATTCTAAGACTTCTTGCCCTCACTGTACATGGTCCTGTAAGTGTAGTCTTTAAACTTGTGAAACCTTTTCAATATGATCCTTTCTGAAATAACCGCTCATCATTCTTACATGTGTTTTCTCTCTCTTTTAGTTTACCTGTAGCGCAAAGCTGAACCACAAGGATGCAGCGTTCAGTATGTTTGAATGTGTAGGCTACATGCTCGTGTTTAAAAGAGTTTCCAGAAACTATGCTGATTCAAGAACATAATCTCACAAGATTTATAAAAAGTAAAATAATTTGTGAAAATTCATTTTTTTTTCAATAGAGGATCTTATTTTGTTTGTCCTCAAAGTTTGCTCTGGATGTCATGGAAGGCAGTTAACACCTTCATTGTCCACAACAATATTGTAGTGCTTGGCATGACAAAAGATCTACACTTGTTATAAAAATAGCTCTGAATAAAAATAAAAATACTACATATACCGAAATATTAGATTTTTATTTGGTTTAGCATATTTGAATGTTTCTTTAGTCTTATTTTAAATCATTTTGAAGTGATAGTTCACTCAAAAATTAAGTGAAATTAAAATGGCGTGCATGTGTCAGGAAGTATAGCGCAAGTTTGTCCAGTGTCTTAAAAACACCAAAGTGCAGTGCACACTAAACCGCTTTCGAGCAGTATTCGGGGCTAAGTGTATCCCATCATGCATCACGTTCTGGATATATCATGAGACATTTTGCTCGGGTCTGGCGAGACACGAAATATCCTTGAACTTTTGACATTAATGACGTTCGTCTCGCTATAAGTAGGTGTTAACGGCTTTGGGTGTAGTTGGTTAAATTTTCAAAAATGGTCTAGCACATAGTTATGGTGTTTCAAAGTGTATGTTAAAAAAGAGCTGCATGGGGAGTGGCACATAAATACACAACTGTAAATTGTGTCAAGGTGTTGCTATGTGGTTTCAAGGGTGTTGTTGCACTACTGTATATTCGGATGCTTGATGTTATGAGTTTCTAAGCCACTTTCTTTCTTCTTTCTGAAAGAAGAGGGAGGGAGGGCATACGTATTCTCAACTATCTCAACAACTGGCTCATCTTGGCGCACTCGCGAGATCTGTTGTGTACGCACAGGGACCTCGTGCTCTGGCACCTCGACCGACTGGGCCTGCGGATCAACTGGGACAAGAGCAAGCTCTTCCCGGAGGAAAGCTTTCCAGTGTAAGTTATACAACTTTTTATGGTTATAACTATTTATTCTATGTTTTGCTAAGATGCGTTTTACTTTTGTTTTTGCTTTTTTGGGTACAGCTGCTTTGATACAAGACAAATAAAGCACTATAAAAAATCTTGACTATATACTTAGATATTACATATAATTTCTGAGTAAAACGTAGTGTTACACATTTTATTGGTGAAAACTCCAGAGTTATGTATTTTGTAAAACTGCTTTTTATCACATAATTAGAAACACCACATTAATTAACGTTATATGTTTTTAAGTGTGTCCCATGGGGTTAGAAATAATACAAACCCGATTCCAAAAAAGTTGGGACACTGTACAAATTGTAAATAAAAACAGAATGCAATGATGTGGAAGTTTCAAATTTCAATATTTTATTCAGAATACAACATACATGACATATCAAATGTTTAAACTGAGAGAATGTATCATTTTAAGGGAAAAATAAGTTGATTTTAAATTTCATGGCATCAACACATCTCAAAAAAGTTGGGACAAGGCCATGTTTACCACTGTGTGGCATCCCCTCTTCTTTTTATAACAGTCTGCAAACGTCTGGGGACTGAGGAGACAAGTTGCTCAAGTTTAGGAATAGGAATGTTGTCCCATTCTTGTCTAATACAGGCTTCTAGTTGCTCGACTGTCTTAGGTCTTCTTTGTCGCATCTTCCTCTTTATGATGCGCCAAATGTTTTCTATGGGTGAAAGATCTGGACTGCAGGCTGGCCATTTCAGTACCCGGATCCTTCTTCTACGCAGCCATGATGTTGTAATTGATGCAGTATGTGGTCTGGCATTGTCATGTTGGAAAATGCAAAGTCTTCCCTGAAAGAGACGACGTCTGGATGGGAGCATATGTTGTTCTAGAACTTGGATATACCTTTCAGCATTGATGGTGCCTTTCCAGATGTAAGCTGCCCATGCCACACGCACTCATGCAACCCCATACCATCAGAGATGCAGGCTTCTGAACTGAGCGCTGATAACAACTTGGGTTGTCCTTGTCCTCTTTAGTCCGGATGACATGGCGTCCCAGTTTTCCAAAAAGAACTTCAAATTTTGATTCGTCTGACCACAGAACAGTTTTCCACTTTGCCACAGTCCATTTTAAATGAGCCTTGGCCCAGAGAAAACGCCTGCGCTTCTGGATCATGTTTAGATATGGCTTCTTTTTTGACCTATAGAGTTTTAGCCGGCAACGGCGAATGGCACGGTGGATTGTGTTCACCGACAATGTTTTCTGGAAGTATTCCTGAGCCCATGTTGTGATTTCCATTACAGTAGCATTCCTGTATGTGATGCAGTGCCGTCTAAGGGCCCGAAGATCACGGGCATCCAGTATGGTTTTCCGGCCTTGACCCTTACGCACAGAGATTGTTCCAGATTCTCTGAATCTTTGGATGATATTATGCACTGTAGATGATGATAACTTCAAACTCTTTGCAATTTTTCTCTGAGAAACTCCTTTCTGATATTGCTCCACTATTTTTCGCCGCAGCATTGGGGGAATTGGTGATCCTCTGCCCATCTTGACTTCTGAGAGACACTGCCACTCTGAGAGGCTCTTTTTATACCCAATCATGTTGCCAATTGACCTAATAAGTTGCAAATTGGTCCTCCAGCTGTTCCTTATATGTACATTTAACTTTTCTGGCCTCTTATTGCTACCTGTCCCAACTTTTTTGGAATGTGTAGCTCTCATGAAATCCAAAATGAGCCAATATTTGGCATGACATTTCAAAATGTCTCACTTTCAACATTTGATATGTTATCTATATTCTATTGTGAATAAAATATAAGTTTATGAGATTCGTAAATTATTGCATTCCTTTTTTATTCACAATTTGTACAGTGTCCCAACTTTTTTGGAATCGGGTTTGTACATGCTCACTTGGTATATTCACACCCACTACAACACTTGGGCCAGAAAATACGTCGTGGAAGTGGTCAAATGGTCAAGTGCAAAGACCGCAAGTGGGGTATTTGGACGCAGATCTAGTTGTCTCTGGCCCCAGTTGAGAAACCAGACCGTGTGGTCGTATGAGTTGGAGGACTTGTTGCGTGAAACACAGATGTAAGGGCTGTCTGCCCTCTTGTGGTCATCTTGTGTTTTGCAGAACACGCACAGTGAAATTACTGTTCATTATGTCACCACAGATAAACAGGGATTGTAAATATTAACAAACAAATAATTAAACAAAACAAATACTATAAACGGGATTTACGAGAAGAGTCCTATAGCAAAGAAAAATGGAAACTCCTTAAAGATGTCTTACAGTTGTTGAGATGGTAATGCCTATGCAGTTTTGTTATACACAAAACAGCCAAACATTACATTGGGACTCTATATTATCATCTAAAAACCAGTGGTGCTGTTAAATGACCTCCCCAAGTGTGTCAAGAGCTGTATTTTGCTTTGTCATTGTCATGGGTCAACATTCGGGCTTTGTATCTCATATCTTTATATTCCTCAAAGTAGTGTTGTCAAAAATATCGATATTTCGATAAGTATCGATAATGAAAAATCTGAAACGGTCCCAATACGCATGTCCCACTTATCGATACCAGCTGCGCGTTCCCGCTCACTCTCTTTTTTCCGACAGTGAGTTGACACACACTGCACGTGAACGCTGTGTCAACAGATCTCCGCCTCCTCTCACAGACTTGACTCGTTTGGGGCAGTTAAAAAGTGTTAATGTTAAAAAAGATGGCCAGTGCAGAGTCTCAGTAACACATCTGGCGCTTGGTGAACGCTCGTTTACGCTTCCCGTGTTTACCATCGCGCTCTATGTATGTGCGCTGATCAATAATTACATCCACGCGTTTTATTCGCCCTGGTTATATGTTGTTTATGTTTTAACAGAGTCTCCGCAACAGTTCTCATGTTTAATGCACGCGTTTCTGTCTTCATGTGCGCTCATCAATGATTTCATCCACTCGTCTCGTTCGCTCTGGTTAAGTTGATGTTTGAAATGATGCTGGTGCGAGTAAAGTCTCCGCAACAGTTCTTGCGTGTGATACACGTTTGCACTCCAGTGTTTACCATAGCGCTCCATGTGTGTGCGCTGTTCAATGATTTCATCCACTCGTCTCGTTCGCTCTGGTTAAGTTGATGTTTGAAATGATGCTGGTGCGGGTAAAGTCTCGCAACAGTTCTCGCGTGTGATACACGTTTGCACTTCCGTGTTTACCATAGCGCTCTATGTGTGTGCGCTGTTCAATGATTTCATCCACTCCTCTCATTCGCTCCGGTTAAAAGTTGTTAATGTTAGAAAGATGTCCAGTGCGGAGTCTCTGCAACAGTTCATGCGTTTAAAGTTTGCGTTTCTGTCTATATGTGCGCTGATCAATAATTAAATGTGAATAAAAGCCAAATAAAAAAATTGTAATCATATAAATGTAGGCTATTAACTAACATTAACGAACAAAGAATGAGCAATACATTTGTTCAAGTTTTTTTAAATCTCTTTTAAATGTTAGTTAAAAAATACAACTATTTATGCAAGCTCTGGTCCATTAATACTGACAAATACAACTTTGATTTTAAATAATAAATGTATTAGTAAAATGAACATCAGATTAACAATTAATAAATAATGTAAAAATATACCTCATTGTCTAATCTTGTTCAATTTAACTTTAAATAAAATGTAAAACATTTAGGGCCTTATTGTTATGGAAGTTTTTCCCCCGTGGTATCGAAAGTGGTATCGAATATCGATATTTTTTTAGGTATTGTATCGAAGTTAGAAATTCCAGTATCGTGACAACACTACCTCAAAGTGCTTTCAATAAAGTATTATGGTATCGCCAGTACTTTTTACTTTTTAGTAAGCCAGTTTACTACAGTTTTGAGACACCTAAACATTTTGATTTGTAGTCATGAAGTCGAATCCCATTTCTCACAATCACTATTTTAACAGATGGATTTAATGCATTTGAATGAAAACATGATTACTATAAAATAGATTGTGGGCTGTTTGTAATGCATTTTTTTTCTGGCAGATACTGTTACACATGACTGATTAGTAAAACACATTAAAAAGTTAAAGAAGGTATGTTAAATGAAACTATATTATGCAAACTGTCTGATGTAATTGACGTGTTGATATGTCTAATTAACTCCATGTAATGATCCTTCAAAACAACATCACTAGTCTTCAGATATTCCTGAGATGTTGCCATGGCGACAAGCATCCCCATAGCAACAGAGAGATGCTCTGTGAAATATTAAACGTGTATTCTGTGTAGCACCCTTTAGTGGAGAGTGTCGTGCAAGTGCACCCACTACAAATTAGAAACAAAAAGAAACTGTCTAAGAAAATCAGTTTATCTCATTTATTTTTTCTAGACACGAATAAGAATAAATGAAGCGCAAATGGAAACTATTGCATAGTTCTTATGTGTCTCAAATATTTCTCTTGTAAAATAAGTCTCATAATATCTCCATTAGAGTTTCAGAAGCCATCTCATCAATGTCACAACCTGTGCTCAGATTTGTCAAGTTTGTAATCAAAAGTCAATATTATGGAAGATCTCAATATGAACTCAAACATTTCCCATCAAATCCAGATTATTTCCCATCAAATCCAGATTATTTTACATCTACAATCGACACTATTTCTGCAGAGATCACATCCACTCTTATAATTTGACACATTAAAGAGACGAGATCAAACAGTCAAATGTGTTTATTAGAATGATAAAATCTCCATGTCGATCGCCTTTTGAAAATAAGTGTGCGCTCCAGTATTGTGTAGTGCGTCCTGTACATTTCTGATACTGGGTGTATAAGTGTGAATATCTATACATGGGTGATTACTTAAAAACCAACAAACAAACAAAACAATTTTTACTGTATACGTCCCCCGTCTTCTATACACAGGGACATCACATCATCCCCAGTGATGGGGTCAAACTCAGTATTTGAGCTATATACAGAGCAGCTGAGTGTAAACTCAACGTAATACTGATTCGGTCGCACACAGAGCCTTTCAACACGAAGGCAAATCTGTGTCGCCATGTACAGTCTTACAAAATGTCCGGTTTCAAGAGATCCAGAGTCCTTCGTTCTTTGCAGAGTCTTTGAAAACCAGCAAATGTGATCATTCGTGGAACAGTTCAAGGAAATGCGCGGTGAAAGAGTCAAAGAAATGACATAACATGAATCCTGTACAATATTGTGCTCGTGATGAAAGAGATAAAGACCTCTTGGTTGTAACAGCATGTACATTCACAGCACATTCAACACTTTCATTTGACGAAAATATACCAGAATTAACACACAAGACACTGTGTGAAAATCGATGTCAGTCAACTCCACTTTAACAGATGAAAATATAGAAATAACTACAAAAAAAAGATAAATATTGTGAGGGGAAAAGTTGATATTTAAAGCCATTTTCATTTACAAAGAGGGACGTTAGGCACTGAATTTCTCTGTCTTCATTCAAGGCAGTTTGTGTTTCTTCAGGCCGGAAAGAAGGATTTAGGCCTACTTTGTGATCGTAAACTAACTAGATGTGCAGAATGAGTCGCATGGCAATGTAAAAACACCGGGTTTGAATCGAAACCGAAAAACAACAGCAGTGGCTATTCACTAAGGTCATGGGCATCATTAAAAATACTGACCCACCCTATTAAATATTTTGGTATCTTACTATTTTTTAAGCCGTCATTTGGCAAATATATACATTAAACAGGTATGGCACAATTCGTCTGAGGTTGACAAGTTTGAATAAACTTGCTAATGATATGCATATGCTCATTTGTCTTCCACACAAATAGGAATCTAATATTTGCCTTTCTTACTTCCTGAATTGAATTAGGCTACTTGCGTGCCCTTGAGCCAAAGGTAAGCAGAAACATCTATACATTTCCTGTCTAGTGTTTCTGTGTTCTGGATTCTATTTCCTGCCTGGTGTGTGTCAGTTGTTGCTGAAGAGAGACGTAAATACACATGCACGGTGACTCTCCTTTCAGCTGGATTTATGAGCTAATCAATGTTCAACCAACCGTCGCGTATAACTGCAAGCGTGTGTGTTTGCTACGTGCACTAGCAGAGGTGTGTGCAGGGTCTCTAGATGGCTGCGGTTAAGAGATGCGTTTTTAAAAAGCACATTCAAGCACGTGCTTTTAATAAGCAACATGTTGCAGGTGCAGGAGCGCCATTATTAAGTGCATTCCTGTGCACTCGATTGTGCATGTGGCGAGTCATCTAATCAGACATCTGCTTTCAATGCCTCACACACTGATGCTATTAACCATTTCATAACAAAACTAGGTGGTTCTATGTGGAGATGGGCACTTAGTATGTGTGTGTGACCGAGAGAGAGAGAGAGGAGGCTATGTTCCAAACTCCAGTGTGCTTCCTCGTTGTCTAACTTCTGAGGCAGTTTCCTAATGGAAATGAAACCTTTAAGCGCTTGATTCAAACTGTGTGAAGCTGGTAGAGCAGTATGAGTCACCATCTGGATAAGATGTATAGCATAAAAGCACCGTAAGTCACTTTGGATAAAAGCATCTGCCAGATGTGTGAAGGTGAAACTGTTTTTGTAGATAGGAACTATATGAAACAATAGACCTGGCTAACAAACAGCTCATTCCAATAGTCTGCTTACCTAAAAATATGACATTTTAAAAGCTAAAGAAATTGTAAAAATAGATCTTCTAAATATTATTTTAGAACGGATGAATAACAGTAAATTTAGCGTTTAATAAAATGAAAAATATATATTTTAAAAGCATCCAGGATTCAACATTAAAGGGGTTATACTGTATGGCGCGAATACGTGTTTTTCTGTGTCGTTGGTGTGTTATAAGTTGACCATGCATTAGTCTCGCATCTTCATGCTGAAGGTCTGGTAATTTTGGACACTTTTATTGGTCAAGGCTCGCCCAAAAGACAATATGACTGACAGGTGAAGCTACCAATCCAGTACAGTTTTTTGCTGCGTCATGTTTAGTGGCGTGGAAATGACCCCACAATTACAGACCGATGTGCAACTAGTAAATCATTCATTCACGATCGTCTCCAAATTTACTTTTACAATGGCGCTTCAGTCTCCTAGAGCACCGGCTTAAACACACATGTAAATACACGTAACTAAAGCAAACTAATGTAAGCATAAAACAGCTGTTTAGTAAGTTTTATGCATTAAAACAGAAAATACACGAAACCTACTTGGCAGAGAACAATAGCATTACTTACCATTGTACAACGGAGTACACTTCGTCGACAGCCATGCCAATAAGACGTTCCCGGTAAACATTTGTTTGGAGCATATCTCTCCACTTTTTAACTCCAACAAGCAGTTCTGGAGAATCAAACACACGACTAAACCGTCCAACTGCTATGTCAGCGTCTGCTCTTTCATCTTGGCCCGCATATGCGGCGGATATCCCCTTCTCGTTGTGAGGTATTTTACTTGATCTTCCATTAATAGATGTGAGAGGGCAAACAACAAGCAAAATTGTATCTCTATGGTACCCCTCCAAATTCTGGGAGACGGTCGGCCAGGATTGAAAGATAAGACTTTTGCCATATCCAGTCGGCAAATACGTTAAAACATCTCTTTTAGACTCCACTAAGTACCTCAAACAAAACTCTTGGACGTCTTTTATTGAATCTATACTATGAACCTCGCATACTTTTAAAAAAGCAGCGTTTAGTCTGTCTTGATGAACGCTCATTGTCACTGATGTAACACGGAAGCTTTCTAATTCGATCGGACCGCTTTGTTTTGTTTCCCGGCGGACCGTTAAAGAACGCGACACACACGTCTCCCGGAAATCCTGTGGAATTTAACCAGACAACGACTTCGAACTCGTTGAAGTGTTTCCAAAAAAGTGTGCCAAATGTATCAAGACGTTCAGCCAACGGATCTTGGGCGTGATGTCTGAGGCTGAGACTACCCATGCATGTATTAGACACGTACAATTGCACAAATGAAAGTATCGGAACAAAAGATGCATTCTATCTAAAAGCGAATGCTCACCCAGACCTGCCTGAAACGCCTCGTGTAACCACATCCCACAAATCTACGTCAGTTGGTGGTATGAGTGGATTAAGACAGCCCAAATGTTAACGCAAGTAAGGTGGGAATACCTGTCAGTACAATTGCTTTGGAACCTGATGTTCCAAATATGGTAAAACGCGTTACATTTTCATCACACACTTGCAGTATTCGACCAATCACTATGCACTGGTTAACTGGCCAATCATAGCACACCTCGCTTTTCAGAGCGATGAGCTTTGTTAAAAATCTGTGCGTTTCAGTGAGGCTTTTTTGAAGCTTAAATCGTGAATACGCATTGCATTACATCTAAAACAGACGATAATATTTGTTTTAGCCGTGTCATATGACCCCTTTAACTCTTTTTCCCACCAACATTTTTAAAAACCCTTTTCACAAAACTTTGATGTTCTTCTGAAGACGTTATTCTACATCACTGTACCTATATAACACACAATATATCAATCACACCCCCTACTGTATATCAGTAAAACACAGAAATCCATAAAAATGGTGGGTAAGTTTTCCACTTTTTAAAAGATGTGTTAATTAAAGTTTCCGTGTACGAAAATCATTGGCATCTAGTGGTGAGTTAGCAAATTTTTAGTGTTAAAAATACTGAAATTCCTGTCAATGATGGGGAAGGAGTTAGATGAAAATTTCACTTTGCTTGTTCTAATACATTATTCGTGAAGGATAATGTTGCCTTAGAATTTGGACAAAACAGGGTGTCACAAGGTAACATAATTTTGCCCAACTTTTTCAAACAACCTTTTTATTAGATTTTCAACTATCATGTCTTAAAAATACTGTTGAGGTAAACAGCTCACTACGGTTTGGAACACTGCCCGACTGCATTCTGCTGAAAATGTGATTACGGTTCTCGTGTGACATTGTAGACATCAATATTGACTTTTAGGGAAACAAACAAAGATCTCTGATCTTCATATACAACAGACATTCGTTCAAATGCAGGAATAGGCCCCATTTCAACATATATAGTGATGATGTTGAACTTTTATAGGGACATACTGGATATTTTTACAAGTCAGATTCAAGGAAGATAAAAGTGTATCACGGAGGATGGGTTTCATGACTAAAAACAAGAAAATATCAAACAAAAGTGTAGGGAAATGTGTCTTGGAATATATATAAAGAGCAATGTGATTGGTTACTTCACAGACACAAAACCGATGACATAACATATTAGTTATGTTTTAAGTCACATGATCATTTGTAGTCTTTTCGTTTGCTTCAGTCCTCTCCTATCTGGTATCCTTCTCATTGTCTCATTCTCGTGTAGAGTCCAGAACTGACAAAAGTAAAACGTATGGTCTTTAGTGTCTTCAGAGGGAAAATAATCACACAGAATAGTATTAAATTGTCAAGTCTCTTTCTCTGATCCTCATTGCGTCTTTCCACAAATCATCTCCATTCTGTGTTCCGTTCAAAGTCAAATCGTGTAAAAAATCACTGTACAAAACAAGAAATAAAACAGACCAAAAAGATTTCGATTCCAGCATGTTCAGAAGTTCTCATTATTTCAGAGCTCCTTATTTCTCTGATAAAACTCAGCGACAACACAGAGCTACACAGAACACAGGAATTAATTTAGTCGAGGCCAGAAAACATCTGACCAACATTTTCTTACTCTCTCTCTCTCTCTTTGTCTCTCCCTCTTTTCATTCAATGTCTGAACTTAGGTAATACTGCGGTAAAGTCCTCAGCTCACTAGACATTAGTGTCTGTAACAGGGTTGAAATGGCATCTTTGATCAACAGATAATGATATTATACTCTGAGCAAGGTAGTGCTCTTTTCAATGTTTTCATTTATTTTGCAATTTCGTTCACTAAAATATCTGTTAGCCATTTGGAACGTATACATGGGAGAGGCTATGGCAGATTCAAAGAGGATGAGCCTTGACTGTGACACAAATTAAATGACAATGTAAATTACACCCTTCCCCATAAAAGGTTTTTAAACTGAGCTGTTTGTACATCTTTCCTTTCGATCAGTTGACCTGGCAAAAAACACCAAGTGGTGTCTTTACTTTGCAATTTCTCTGTCATGAGAATCTGCATGCGTTTCATCGTGTTTTCACTGTGCACATAAATCAGTTACCTGTCATCCACTGTTACCTGCAATTGTGAATCCGTCTCAAGTCTTTAAAACGGCTGCCATTTTCCTTTATCTGATAAATACACAATAATGTTTGGCCATCCGCACTCACAGTCAGTCAGAAAGAGTGAGAGCCAGTGGGAAAAGCATTTTCTGATTGCTGCGTGCCTACATCGAATTGTGAGTGAAAGAGAGAGCGACTAAGAGAGAGAGAGAGAGAGAGAGGGGCTATTTGTAGAAACGGCTGCTCTTCTCTTAGTCAGCGAGGTCCATTTACAGTAGTTCGTCCTCCTCTCATGTGACATGTGGCAGCAGCACCGGACACTGAGCTCAGATAAAAACAACACGACAAGCAGGTAACAAAGAAAGAAAGAGAGAGAGAGACACAACGAACCACCGTGATTGGCCAGTTATGTGCCGGCTCTCGACATGTGAATTCAGCTTCTCACATTTCTTCATTTCCTTGCTCCTCAAAAACTTCTTCTCTCGGTTCACTGGCCAGTGGGCGTCCGATCACTCCCTCCCTTACCGAGCAGGTGGCTGTACTCTGCCAGGTCGATAAACCCTCGGGACCCGTGCAGATGGGAGCGCGTCAGACCCGCAGGATGCTGCGAAGTTGGAGTGTAGTGATGGCCCGTTGGAGGTAAACCATGACTGCTGATGATGTATCCTTCGTGGGTCCAACGAAGAGGCTCTCCGCTGTACTCCATCTGGTTGCTCGGGGCTGACACCACCCTACGTCGGTCTGGAGAGTCTTGGGGAGTCATGGGGTAATTGTATTCACCCGCCGACTTGCGAAGAAGAGTGCTAGGGCGTATGCCTTGGTCACGGTACTTGGAGAGGGAAACGTAGCGTTGACGGTCAATGCCGGTCTCGATGGCCTCCTCGTGTCGCCGCCCGGTGCCCTGTAAGAGCTTGGAGCTGAGGAATAGGGTGGAGGGTGGTGGTGGGCACTGGGTGCCCACAGAGCTCAAGTAGGTTTGACTTTGATCCCAGCTGGAGCCGGAGTCGGATAGGCGTAACCCGCGTTTCTGTTGCAGGGGTGTCTGCTCGGGCGTAGGTAGTAGACCTGGGTCCAGGTCACCCGCTTTCACCCAGCCGTTGGGCATGACGAAGAGAGTCTCGCCCTGTGACCGTGGACGGTCTGAAACACTGTGTCGGGATACGCTCATTACGGAGCCGCTCCTACTTTGTCCCATCATGCAACGCTCCTTCTCGCTCTTCCGCTGCCCGCTGGCGGATGGGGTGTGGCTGTGAGAACGATGACGGTGTTTCTGGCCCATGATCCAGCACACAGCCAGACCTGAGAGCGCCGCCCCGGTGGAGAACGCTGATACTGCGGCGACAACCAATAAGTTCAAAGTAACAAGACTTTCAGGTTCATCCATAAAACTCTCACGTACAAGGCCTGAGAGAAAGAAAGGGAGATGCAAATTAGAGAGGGAGACAGACAGACACAGAGAGAGAGAGGAAAATATAGTAGAATTCCAGTAATAAAATCTCTCAAATTACATAAAATACAACAAGCACAGAACACGCCAAAATGGGAATTCACAAAGAACGAATTACACCCAGAAAGTTCTTTATTTGCACATATTGTCCTAGAACATGATTCATTACAGCTATGCAAATACAGTAATGCTGCTAACACAGTCACAAAAATTAGTGTTGTTTGCAATTTGCTTGAGTCTATTCCCCAATTTCCAAGCTGGTTCTGTTTGTGGCACACTACCAGATCTGACAAACTTATATCTGTTAGTCAGACACCTGAAGCATGTCTTTAGAATTTGAAAAGTGTGCTCAACTACACTGCAGGTCCTTTAACATCCCTTTAAAATAAAATTACATTTAACGCCTGTTTCCCTTGGGCAGTAGGAGTGCAATGTTAATTGTGGGGGTTGATGTTCAGGAATTGGGTTTTATGATGAGCTTCATTTGCATAAAAAGAAGGTGTTTGCACAGAAAAGAATGGCATGAACTGAGCAGTTCATACATACAGAGAGTACAAATAGAGAACACAAAAAGAGAATACATATAGATAACTTGCAGTAATACATATAGAAAACATGCATAAAGAGAATGTGAAGCTGACGTCATGCCCTATGTTGCATGTTGCAGTGGTGCTGCCATCTTGGGAGGATAATACTCCACTGCTATTATTGTTTTGATATGTAGTTACTTGTTTTGTTTGATATATGGAGAAATCGAAAATGAAATAACCAGGGGCTTTTCCTGAACGACTCTGCGTAATACTATTGCAGTTTTTAACACAGCAAGACCGACCTACCATAGTTATATTTCCTAATCAAACAAGAAAAACAAAACAAAACACTGCATTGAACGCGCAACATTCAACGCGGCGTGACGTCGATTAACAAGCTCTATAGAAAATACTTAGAAAAACATGCATATGTGGAATACATATATACAGTAGAAAGCATGCAAATAGAAAATATATGGAAAAACATGCATATACAGTAGAGAATACATATATAGAAAACATTCATATAGACAATACTTAGAAAAACATGCATTCTCTAGATAATACATATATAGAAAACACGAATATAGAAAATAAATGGGGAAAAACATGCATATAGAGAATACATATACAGAAAACATACAGTGAGAAAACATACCTATAGAGAATTAATATATCACACTTATACATAGAGAATACATACTGTATATAGCAAACATGCATAAAGAAAATATACTGAAAACATGCATATAGATAATACATCGAAAAAGATACATATTGAGCACACTTATATAGAGTGAAGTGAAAGTGAAGTGAAGTGAAAGTGACCTATTAGTCAGATATGGTGACCCATACCCGAAATGTGACCTCTGCATTTAACCCATCCAGAGAGTAGTGAACACACGAACAGCAAGTGGTGAACACACGTACACCCGGAGCAGTGGGCAGCTATCACTGCAGCGCCCGGGGAGCAAGTAGGTGTAAGGTGCCTTGCTCAAGGGCACCTCAGTCGCTACCCTCCGGCTCTGGGAATCGAACCCGCAACCTTCTGGTCACGAGACAGACTCTCTAACCATTAGGCCACGACTGCCCATTAGGCCACGAGAGAGTGCATAACAAACATATAGAGAAAATTTAGCATAGAGAAAATATGTAGAGATGACATAGACATGGACAATATTTACATAGAGAATACACTTGGAGAACATACATATAGAAAATATTCATAGTGAATACATATAGATAACATACACATGGAGACTATAGAGAGAGAACATGCATATGGAAAATGCAAAAAGAAAATAAATAAATTTGCTATGCATATAGAAAACAGGCATGTAGAGAACATAAAAGAAATGTATGCAGAGAGCATGCATACATAAAGAAAATACTAACATCCACAACCATTGACATAATTCTGCTCTGGAGGGCCAACAATTTAAAAAAATTGCTTACAGAAGCATGAGAGGAGTTCATCTCCACTTACTGTATGAAACTGTGTGAAATTGGCTTATTGAGTTTCTGTACATTTCAACCCCAACAATCGATCACAAAACAAGAGATTGTTGACTACAGCCTCTCTTCAATCAGTTGATCAGATAGACAGAGTACATGGTGATGCTCTTACAGAAAATGTAACATGACTTGAAAAAACCCTGCACTTGTAGTCCTGACCTCACAACCAGGAGTATGAAAACACTGCTGGTCAAACACTTTTCTTGATTGACCACATGCAACCTGTTCTATTCAGGTTTTTGATTTTAAAGTCTTTCAAGTGTAGAATAAAGAATTAATATAACTAGACAGGTCTAAAGATTTAGCAAATTTAAAGAACGCAACAATTCCTGGAGCTGATGACTCATGCTTTTATAACCTCTTTTATAATGTTCCTTTAATACTTTCTCTCTTTCTTCTCAAGGCATTTCTTGTACTCTTTCTTCTGCTGTTCCCTGTGAGACGTCCTTGGTTTTAACCTCTATTACTGCAATGTTCCTCTCTCCTCCACCTGACTATCTCTCCGCTAGTGGTTTTTGTGTGGGCTGTTAGCGGTTTCACAAATGAGAAGCTGTCAGAATCTGTGTCTGTCTCAGTACCAGAGCCGGTGGATGTCTTGACAGGCGGACAAACTTTAACTTGTTTGGTGAATTGCTTGTTCAGTTTTAAAAAGAAAATATTGTGTGCAACCCTTACAAGAGTGATGGTGTCAGATTGCAATATTAAAATGGTACAGTGAGGTGTGTAGGGTATGGTCGGATCAAAGTTTACCATCTGTGATCGTAAAACACAGTAACCTCTCAGCAGGACTACGACCAGGCACCAACAAGTCTGGCCAAATGTCCTACTCTCAACACCTTCATCACTGACCAGGACAGATTCGGATACTCTCCCCTAGACTTCAAAGGAGGTTCTTGGGGGAGGACAGGACTGTTCACCAAAGTGAGAAGAGCCATGTGGCCCCCAGCGACTGAGAGCCTCAAATTCTTCCAAAAGAATGTCTCTTTCTCTTTCCTTAGCCACAAAAGACTGGTTTAAAGTGTATACACATGAATCTCCACATTGTATGCTTGCCTCTATGTTATTCTCCTTCACCTATAACCTCAAAGGCATATGTGCTTAGTGGTATTCTGTGTATATTTACATTCTTGTCCAAACTACAGGTCAATGTAATTGTAATCCCTTCATGTTTCATATCTACGTGTTTCCCTTTTCATGTCTTAGAATATGGTGTATAGCACAGTAATGTATTTTATACCATACTCATTTTATTCTATTCTAAGTCTATTCCTGCTCAAAACTCCCAGGCGACCATAAATGCAAATGAGTTAGTGTGCCGGACAAAGAAACATGTTTTCGCGCCCAAAACTATCTCATCACATTGGATCGCCCACCTTGGAGGGGCGTGACGCCCTCTGTGTTAAAACATCTGAACACGCAGGAAAGCTCGCTCTTTTGTGTATGTTCGTTTGCTTGTGTGCTTTCGCGTTCGTGCGTGTGGGCTCGCTCGTTTCTTTCAACCTCTCAAGATCTGCCTCTCCTCAGAGACAGTTCTTCCGGCAGTTTTGCTTCAGTTAAATCCAACGGACTCACGGCTTGCTCTGAACACATCAGGACCCTTTGATACGCGCGCCAGCACGTGTCCCGAGAAACAAAGAAGCCAATGCAAGTATCTGAACTATTGCTAACCATTTGCGTATAAGCTTTTCCCTTTTTAAATAAGGAGATTTGTCCTTGATGGTTCGTGCAGATGTGAATAGTTGATTTAATACTGCCATTTTCTTTGCTTTATCTATTTCTTTCATTCTCTACTGTTTTACCTTTTTATGTTTGTTTGTTAATGTTTGGGTTGTGTTAGCTAGTTGATTTTAGTTCCCCCGTAGTGTAGATAAATAAACCGCATGTGTATCCACGCTTGAATCGTTTCTGTGTTTATTTATCACATATCAACATCACTTAAACTGCTTGATTTCATTAAGAGTTCTGAAGTGGTACTGTACTACAGTAAGAATATTGTTTTTCCAAGGCCAGGAAAGTAATATTTCTTAGAGTTAATATACGACCTGCTGATCACTCGCTGGACGAGTACATTTAGTCTGTCGCTATTATTAATTCTGCTGCATCAGGCAAAGTGTATAAAATAGTTAATGGTTAATCACAATTAATTATACGTATGTTACTGTGGTTAAACTCATAGTTTCCCCCGAAATACACTACAGGTACTTCAAACTATTTTTCTTCAAGCAATTGTTTTCTTCAAACTACTAATTCTCATAGAATTACCACCAGGTTACCGCAAAAATTAGCGCAAATCAAATCAATTTTGTGTTTCAAAGGCTTGTAGCATAAAACCAAAAGCTCTCTCTCTCTCTCTCTCTCTCTCTCTCTTTTGTGTTATTAAAATGCTTTTAATTTATTTCTTCATTATAGCAGGAGTCAGAGGGAAACAGGAGGGCAACTGAACCATTTTCTTAATATTTTGTAAAACGCTGCAAGTTTGCAAGTTAATATGCTTGTGTGTCCTCCATTTTCACCTCTAAAATCCACATACTGTAAAACCCTAAAGCAATTTCAAACGTGCTCTGAACAAACTGCTCTCTCTTCTCTGCTGGCATTCAGGGTTATTCACTCAACTCGGGCGGTTTCATATATGACCGAAATTCTGTTTGAAGGATAGAGTTAGGAGAGGAGAGGCGTTTGATGTCCATGCGACTGTTTGATGTAGATGAGAGAGGGTTGACCAGCGGACTGGAGCAGGATCTATACTTTGCCGTCAGCAGGAGGAGTGGCTGGTTTAATAAGCTACTGACTCATGGTTCAAACCAAATCGTATACTGACCAGACAGCAGAAATTTTCGAAGAATGACACTGGACTCTATATATTATATTATGCAATTTAATCTCTGATGTCTCAAGAGCTGCATTGGGTTTCATCATTCTGTTGATGGGAAATATCAGTTTGACATCAGTTGACTTCAACATATACTGTAAAAAAATGTTTGGTAAAAAAACGGAGTTTCGTTGAAATGTAAAATAACAGTTTTGTTCCTGTGGTAACATTTTAGTATAGGGACCAATTCTCACTATTAACTAGTTGCTTATTAGATGCCTATTTTTAGCATATTGACTGTTTATTAGTACTTATAAAGCACATATTCAACATGACCATATTCTACTTCCCTAATCCTACCTAATACCTAAACCTAACAACTACCTTACTAACTATTAATAAGCAACAAATTAGTAGTTTACTGAGGCAAAAGTCATAGTTAATGGTTTATTAATACCGAGAATTGGACCTTAAAATAAAGTGTGATCGTTCCTGTAAATTTCAGGATATTATGATATACAATAAATTATTTTCCACTTTTTTCTTGTAAATTTGCTGTCTCTGTAATTTTACAGTTTTGACCATATTTCAAAATAAACTGTAAAAAATAAAATCTTGTAAAAAATCTTGTTTTCCTGTAAATTTCCTGCATTTTCTGTAGTTTTACGTTTTTTTACCGTATTTCAAAAACAACAGAAAAATTCTGTAAAATTACGTTTTTTACAGTGTACTTAAAGATGAGTACATAAAGTAACCTGCAATTTTATGTTTTAAACAGTAATGGCAATACAGAGGCAAAAGTTACATCTTTAAACCTGATTTTAAAGATCAGATAAAAGAATATGCAGGGGTCATTTTCTATGCCTATAAATGTTTACTTCCTTCTTAGTGTCTTAAACAAAAGTCTGAGTAACGATTAAAGATTTACTGCCATAAACCTTGTAGACTTATCAACACGTTCTTCCTCTCCATGTCTCAGAGGACTGGGACATGCATCACGCTGCCCACAAATATGCCATCTAAGGCAGGGGTTCCCCGAGGGGGTAGCAAGGCCGCGAGGGTGGGGTCGCAAGATGATTTCCAGAAATATTTTTTTAAATATTAGAAATAGTGTATGTAATCAATAAGTGTAACAAAATAAAAAAATTAGTTAAAAATAAAACCAGGCAAATAAAAAGCAATCAGCCTTAGGAATTTCCCCCTCGATCATGACTTCTGAGGTGATTACCATCACATTAACGACATTAGCATCCGCATTATGTCAGGTGCAGCAAGTCCATTTACAGCAACACGTTAAACAGTCCCATGTGCACGCAGATTATTTGTCAGGCTTTAATTTTCTAAATTAAACGTTGATTAATATCGACCAAAGACAATGCAGGGAGGCCAGCGGAGGAGGCGGAGGAGGAGGCGCTTCTGATTTCTGGAAATCAGAAGCGCCGCTGTCAGAGGGGCCTGTCCTCAGGTATGAAAAGAGGCACATCCATAAGCACTCGAATCAGTTTGATGAAATTCGACCATCTGTATTAATAGTTTATAGTTTATGTATAACAACAAGTAAAGTAATGAGTAAATAACTATAAAATAATATTATGTTGTACTGTGCCCTTTTGTGTTGTCATTATGCATGTTCGTGTAGAATAGGTGCATGTGTGCATTTGCGTGCAACGTTTGTATACTTTAACGACCCCGAGGATAGTGGGGGTCTCGAGTCACTGGCACTTTGAGGGCCACGGGCTGAAAGGTTTTGGAACCCCTGATTTAAGGGGTCGATCACATAGAACGTGCTTTTCATGCTCGAAAACGCGAGGCACGCCGCATTGCTCTTTTGGTTGACTCTTTGAAAAGAGCAGCACTCAGCGTTTTTTTTTTGTTGCTAGGTAACCACCGGACAGCTGTCCTGTCAAGGATTATAGCGCGAGCGCTCTAGTTGCTGTTAACTGTCATATCAGAAACTTTAAAAAGGTACAAGCAGAGGGTGCTTGCTCTGACCTTGCTCGGTTAACCCGCGTCAGCCAACAAAAGTTTTTCCTTCATCATTGCAGTCTCCGGACGTTTCAAGAAACTGTAAAGTTCCGTCAACACATCAGAAGGTCCGCCTCTCCTTTCATTCGATTGGACAATAAGAAAAAAGGCGCATGACGTCAAGCGCTTTTCTGCTCAGAGTTGAGTTTCTTTCAACTTCAGGCGCTCAGAGCCAAAAATAGTGATGGGAAGTTCAGATCATTTTACTGACTCGGACCTTTGAGTGTCGTTCAGCAAAATGAACGAATCTTTTTTCGAGTCATATCGTTCATTTCGTTCATTTTAGCAAAATATAATTAAAATGTTACATGTTACTTTCCTAACACATCCACTACTTAAGCAAACGTTGATCACATTACAAACAATACAAAACTATAATGCTATAAGAAACAGAAAAGATTAATTCATTGTTTACCTAGTTCTTTAGTCTATGATTAGCTCACCACACCTCTTATCTGACAAGTCTTCAAGTTTGACTCGTTCATTCATTCACGCAACAGCTTCGTAAGCTAAACCAATGCAGTCAGAGCCGGAAAGAGAATTGATTAGTTCACCTCAAGAGTCTTCGGGTTTGAATCATTCGTTCATCACGTGACAGCGTCGTAAGCTAAACCAATGCAGTCAGAGCCGGAAAGAGAATTGATTAGTTCATCTCCCGAGTCTTGAGGGTTTGAGTCGTTCATTCATCACTTGACAGCCCCGTACGCTTAACCAATGCAGTCAGAGCCGGAAAGAGAATTTATTAGTTCATCTCTCGAGTCTTCGGGTTTGAGTCGTTCGTTCATCACGTGACAGCCCCGTACGCTTAACCAATGCAATCAGAGCCGGAAAGAGAATTGATTAGTTCACCTCTCGAGTCTTCGGGTTTGAGTCGTTCGTTCATCACGTGACAGCCCCGTACGCTTAACCAATGCAATCAGAGCCGGAAAGAGAATTGATTAGTTCACCTCCCGAGTCTTCGGGTTTGAGTCGTTCGTTCATCACCTGACAGCGTCGTAAGCTAAACCAATGCAGTCAGAGCCGGAAAGAGAATTGATTAGTTCACCTCCCGAGTCTTCGGGTTTGAGTCGTTCGTTCTTTTGTCACGTGACGTGACAGCTTTGGACAGAGAAATTAGTTAATTTACTAATTCCAGTACAGGACCCATAGAATGTTGCGCAATGCGCATGCGCGACTGAACGAATCACTCCCCGAGACGACATTAAAGATTCGTTCAAAATGAACAAATCGTTCAAGAACGACCCATCACTAGCCAAAAACGCGAGATGCAGCAGGCGGCAAAAATGCAAGGCGCCGGGAAACTAAAAACAATTAAAAAGAGGCGCGTCTAACAGCAAAAAACATGTTCTGTCTGATCGACCCCTAATGATATAAATCTTGTCTTATTTTCCTCTATCCATCATTTCAATGTATCTAAAAATCTCATAAGGATCTTTTCATGTTGTGATTTTCTCACTTTCTTTTGTCTGTAAATACATCCTACAACCTGCAGCGCAATACCGCATGTTAAATTAAAATATGACACTCATGTCTCACTTCCTGTGAAAAAAAGGTGATGTTCTGTGACGTTAAATCATTCTTCAACATGTTCTATCAAGCAGATGTTGGCTATATTTAGACACAGGTGTGACATGAAAATAATCATATACAGGGACATAGGGACATGGATTGTCCAATAATACATTACTGTCTGCATGGACAATTCAGTCCCCTACTCTAAATTACTCTATTCTGTGACTACCTTTTGTCACGCCACGCCGCTCGTGTGCGGTGTAGACAGGGTGTAAGTCCTATAATAGAGAACTTCGTAAAACATTGTATAGGTCAAATGTTTTCCGCTCAACCTAAAGGATTAAACAGAAAACATATTGTAAAATCATGTGATACAGTACATGGGGGTCCCAGGGGCAAGTTGTCACACTGTTGTCTATATGTTTTTTTTGGTGCGCTGGTTTAAAATCAACCCATCCACTGTATAATTCCAATATTATAATTTCCGTAAAAGCTGTTTACTTTGCTGTCATTGCTTTTATTATTCAAACTTTACTGTATATGAATATAAGCACTCCAAAGAGACTTGACTATTGCAATCCGCTGCTGTTTTCCATTTCAACTCGCAGTCAAGTTGCTTGAAAGTATAAAGTAAAAACTTCCTCAGCCAATTAACTTTTTTCTGATTCATTCATTCTGGATTCAGCCATGGATTCACCGTGGCTTATGTTCAACTGTGTTAAGACTTGAGAATCTGCTGATTTAGGTTATGATTAGGGATGCACTGATACCAGTATTGGTATTTGGGCCCGATACCAAGCTCATGTACTCGTACTCGTAATTAATGACACACCGATACCAAAGACCGATACCTCATGTGACATACATAGAGCCCTATGATTTCTGCAATGTGGAAAACGCGGACGGAATCAAGGAATCCAGGCATAAAAACAGAATTTACTATATAATAGAATGGCATGGAATCTGGCAAATGTATTATTTCCTAACAAGAAATTACCGCTGAACAGCTAGTGTTAAACGTAACAGCTAACGAAATATTCAGATACTGTTTAAATATGTATTCTGCTTGTTTAGTGTGTCTGTGTGTGAAAGAGTGGCGCTGTTGTGTGTACTGAACGCGTGATGCTTGTGCAGCTTTCAGCGCCAGTGTTTCACTGTACAAGGACACGGACACATAAACAAACACAATTTGTGACTATCTGTCAAAATAAAAGTCCGGTTAACTTAAACAATAGAACTTAATTAAAAAATAGTACTTAAATGTAAGTAGACCCAAAAACAAAAAAATAATAAAATGTACCAGCAAGATACTGGTTTATTAACATAATTGTACATTATACAGGCATCGGTTATAGGTATCAGCGAGTAGCAGAAAAAAATATCGGTACTCTGTCTTTAAAAAACGGTATCGGTGCATCCTTATGATGCTTTTAAACAACTGCGAGATTTTCAGCGAAAGTGAGTTTCCATATAATACATAACAATAATTTTGAATATATAATATAATATTTGAATTGCTTGAAAGATAATATTTCTACTATAAATACATGTTGATTTGCAAAGATGCTGCATTTATATATACTTTTTTTTTGAGTGTCCAAATACATTTTGGGTCCACTGTATATAAGCTTTCCATTCCATGAAAACAGCAGAGATTGCCAGCAAGCGTTTCATATTCTGCCAGAAGGCTAGCTTTGTTTTTCCAGCATCACAAATGCCATTTAGAGCAGAAAGCGAATCTAAGCTTTATTCTTCCTTGAATGTTCGAAAATATAAACCGATCCAAAGTTCATTCTGCATTTTCTGTTTAGAAAAAGCGTAAACATCCACGGCTCAGAAATGCCTTCAGATACGGCATACCGATTACAGTCTTTGAAAGAAATCAATTCATTTCTAAAAAGAAAAGATTTAACACTCACTCTCTCTCTCAACATCGCTCCTGACTTAGTCTTGACTTTGACTGCTGAAACCAAACTTTCAAACCAGACCAGAGATTTTCTATCTGTGTTGTTGAAAAGCAGCTTGAGAATTCTCCAGGGGTTCGAGGGGGACGGACAGTCAAAAGAAATGAAAGTAAAAAGGGCAGCAAGTTCACAAACTCACCATCACAGTCCCCGAGGTGAGAGATGTTTCCATATTCAACATCCTGCACAAAAGGTAATCTGCGAAAATAGGACACAACATATTTAATCGTAGACCAAATATTAACAGATCAGGAGCCAAATGGCTTAATTGTTTATTATTATAAATTATTGTATGACTGCCAAATACAGCCTCTCAAAGCCAGACCAGCAAAGAGATCTTCACTGAAACAAAACCATCAAATTAGGATGAACTTTAAAGACTATATAGATATTTCATCTAAAAATGAAACATTCAACAGTTCAAAACCTGTATATGACTCTGTGTTTTTCCAACCTGGTGCCAGGCCTCAGGAGAGAGCAGGTACTTCCTCTGGTCCAACCGCAGTACGGATCTCTGGATGCAATGCAGTTTCTACACACACAAACAGACGCGCAACGTTTCTCCATGTTATTACAAAGGACAATACCAGTAAACAAAACTGAGCAAAAGAAAATTTGATTTATAAAGATTTATAGAGAGAGAAAAATGACTCTGAGATTGAGCTCTTGTCTCATATTCACATCTGACTTTTCTTTCCAGCTTTGCTTTGAACAAGGTTAAAGATAGATTCACTTTTTCCACTGTAAAATAGTTTTACTCCTGAATAAATAAACATCAATTTTGACAAACAAGTTAAAATGATGCAAACTTTAGCCAGCAAGTTTGAATTTAATTTTGGATTTAACTTAATTTAACTTAAATTTTGTTTGTGGCTGTATAATATAATGTAATATTTTTAATGTTTTCACTTCTATTGCTTAACATTTCTTGATTTATGACAGCGTATCCCCAATGTATGTGAATGTAGCCTAGCAATATGTATACGTGAATGTTTATAAATGAATCCTGGGTTAACATCAGAGAAACGCAGCTGTGTTTGCAGCGGTATTTATCTATATGGGGGATAGATGCTGATAATCCAATGATATTATAGAGCACATTTGGTTTTAAAGGAAATAAAGCTAAATCATGTTAGAGATGGGTTTTGCCATTTTTTTATGAATGACGCGCTTCGCAATACACATGAGCAAAGTTTTGCCAGGTACTCTGATCTCACTCGCTGTATTTCCCAATTTGTACAAAACACAGAGCGAATACAAACATTAAGATCAGTATACAACCCAGCAATAAATGAAAAAATCAACTTTTTAATGTTGAAAATGATTCAAACCGAATAAAGCATTGATTGAATGCATAGAGCAAATTTAAAATGTAAACCCTTGTTAAATGAAATTTAACGCTTGACACGTCTACTCGCGCTGAGTGAAGTTCTGTGAATAGACTGCCACTCAGCGGTAAACATTTACATTTAGTCATTTAGCAGACGCTTTTATCCAAAGCGACTTACAGAGAGTTCAGGGAGCAATAAGCGATATGTCATACAGGAGCAATAATACAATAGGTGCTAATACAAAGTTACTAGTTTCAACAAAAGCTAGATCAATACCTGTTGAGAGAAAGAGTAAATACACATTAAAGAAGTACCGCCGAAGAGACGGCGATGGCGGAAGGATCATTCTGGTTGAGTACCTACTGTAAGTTTTGGTTTAATATATATATATATAATATAATTATATATACAGTATATTATAATAATATTAGTTAAAAACTGATTTATTGAGTGTCCAAAAACATTTGATACGGGGTATTGTATATATCGTCGCTGTCGGGCGGAAACCTCCTATGTCCAAATTTGGTCAATTTCATATTTTTTCACAAATCGATGCTATTGGTCAGTACCCATGTGGGTCTGTTATTTTTACAAATTATTAACCAATCTAAAGTGTTGAAAATAGATTGAGAACAAATCTCTTAACTCCATTGGACACTTCAACTGTCTGTGAAGTCTCGTAACGCCACCTCTTCTTCACTCCGCGGGAGCCTCTCGGCATTACGTCTCCTGATTGAAAGTTTTTTAGACAATAACGAGTGAAAATAGTTAGGTTAGATACATTTGAGTAGGTCTGTTTTGTTAAAAATCGATAGCTGTAATGCTTCGGTGCAGAAGGAAGCCCGTGAGCCACGAAGGTAAGTTTGCGAGCAGATTCGGCTAATTTCCGCCTATTAGACAGCCTAGTCAGCTCACCGTTTTTTGTATTACATCACTTATAGTTCTTAAACCTTTAAAATAGAGTTTAGGAAGATGTATGTAACCACAGTCGTTAGCTTTGGTTAACTATTGAAGCCTTTTCTCTTGTCAAGAGGCTCAACGCGACCGCCGACTTTATTTACGTGCAGATTAATTTCCGCCTATATTAGACAGCCTGTTTAACATTTTATTTTGGTATTGCATCACTCATAGCTCTAACGTTTAAAATAGAGTTTAGGAAGATGTATGTAACCACAATCATTAGCTTTCATTAGCTCTTAAAGCCTCGTCTCTTGTCAAAAGGCTCAACGCGACCGCAGACTTTGATGAACACTGCTGGCAGCAGCGACGTCTGTGTCCGTACCATTCTTATCAATGACAGTGTAATCTCGTATCTCCCTGCTCCCAAGTCATAAACCTTGTATCTCCGATTAAACATGGTTTTGGGGAAATGTTGTGTTTAATGTTGGTACACAACAGTATATGATAGCAATATAAGGTATACTATCAACTTTAACAATACAATGTTTAATAACTCAAAAAATATGCAGTTTTTTTAATTTCCTGAAAAATAATGGTTCTGGAGATACGAGGATTCCGCCCGACAGCGATGATATGAAGAGTTTGGTTCCAAAATGAGATAACTCTCATTTCAAAAATCATGATTTTTTTTATTGTGCAGTCCAATTAATATCAATCAAACTTCAGGTGGTTTGTTTTTATTTAAGCCATAATAACTAAAAAAATACAGTTAACTTACACAATAAAAACATGATAAAACAATAAAAAACATGATTTTTGAGAAATTTTAAAAACGTAGTTCTCATTTTGGAATCAAACTCTTCATATTTATATCTTTTTTTCTGCCATAAAACATTTTTGAAAAAATGATTCAAACTTCAGCCGGCAAAACATAAGACAAAAATTACTTTATTTCTCCTAAGAAAACAGTAAAAAAAAGGAACAGTAATGATCTAATCACAACGTGTTAACACATTCACTTTAGCAGACTTAATATATATCACTTAATGCTTTCTTTGTTCTTTACATTATTTAGTATATTAGTCAGTCTGATTTAATCAGTTTGCTGTTGCCTGTTGGAATGACTGAATGCATAATACGGGAGCACATGAACGCCACCACAAAGTCGTAATTACCAGTGGGTGGGAGTTTAATTGAACCCAGACTTTCCAAGTTGTGCGTCAATGAGAAAATCATAGCAGAAGCTAATTGGTGTTGGTCGCACTAAAGTTTTTATCTGTACAATTTAGTTTTTATGCAAATGATGTGTTGTTGATAACAAATAGTTATAAATTTTGCCTGAAAATTCTCCGGGGTGACACAAAAATGATAAAATGCACTGCATAGAAAAATGACTTTATATATTTATTTTTCAAAGAAAAACAACCTGAATGAAATTACTTAAAGGAGTAGTTCACTTTCAAAATGAAAATTCTGTCATCATTTACATCAAACCTGTATGACTTTCTTCCGCAGAACACAGAAGAAGATATTTTGAAGAATTATTTTGCATTGGTTACAACAGAAGTGAATGGGGGGGCTGTGCTGTTCCGTAAACCAATATTTTTCAAAGTATCTTCTTTTGTGTTGAGCAGAAGAAAGAAAGTCATTTTCAAGTATGAAATGACAATAGGATGTGTAAATACAGTATGTGTAAAAATGTGAACTACTCCTTTAACATACCCGTCTTTCCACCCGAAACGCAAACAAACATACTGTGACTTCCGAACTCTCAAACAGAAACTTGAAAGCCAAGAGGACTTGAAAGCAACACATGCCCTCCACAGATACAGAGGGAATAGCTTTTAAAATGCGTATGCCACCCATGGAAACAAAGATCTGGTGTAAGATCACAGAGTCATTTGACCATCCACATGGCGCTGCAGACCTCCACGCTGCAGATGGTAAGAGCGCACCGCACCACATCCCTCGTGATGAGAGAACGTCAATGGACTCAATCAAAGGCACGTCCATTAATCACGCTGAATTACACCAGAGCTTTACTGCGAATTCACGAGGAACGACTTCCAAATGTGCCATACAGGAGCCGAGCCAGGAGCGTGTGTGTGTGTTGTCTGAAGGAAATTGTAAAGCTAGGTTACAGTAATTCAAAAGCCACTGATGAAGCAGCATGTGTTTGGGTGGCACAATTAAGATGGAAAATGAGTGTGTGTGTGGTTTGTGTGTGTGTCTCAGTAGGCTACACAGGCAGCTATATTTTAAGGCTACATCCTAATTCAACTTAGTCCGAATACAAAAGGCGTATGAGTAACAGATGTGTTTGTCCAATATGTTGAATGAATGTACAGTATATTTCTGTTACAATGAATGTGTGTGTACTCACTTCATACATCTGGAGTGCAGTTGGCAGCGTGCGACAGGAACTCTCACCACACAAGAGTGAAAAACCAGCAGGAGTGTGTGACTGGGTTTGTCTAGGGTCAGAGAGAGAGGCTGACGCGCCTGCATGGAGTCATCGCCGCACCTACACACACACACACACACAAACACACGTACACTTAAGCCATCAGTATGCATACAAAAAAATCCAAGAGACAACATACTTGTCTACTGTTTGAACACTGTGTATAAAAACTGTACATTATGAGGCCTATTAAAGCAGCATGATATTGGCCTTTTTTAATATTTGGATTTGGCTGGATGGAAGTGAATAATATTATTTGCTGTTTTTATTTGAGCACATTTTTTTTGTAGTAATTGTATAATCTATTGGTTCTCTATTGCTTGAGTCCATGGAGTCAATAGACCAGATGAGATGTCACTAAAGTCAAATCTATAAGCACTTCTGATATTCTTCTTCTGAGTCTGACATTATGACTAAATCAATGTGGTGTATTTATTAGACGTCACTCTTGTGAACGGCTAAAATAATATTTTTAAGTTCAGGTTGGAAGCTTTGCACACAATCAGCATGGATTATTCTCAAGCAGACAAAATAAGGACAAAATACTCGTATAAAAACATTTGATAAAAATGTAGAAAATCTACAAAAAGGTGACCACTGGTAATGCACATTTGCTATGGCTGAATGCAGAGCTGAAGGGCTTTCATATAATTTTTTTATATATATTAACCCAGTGTTTCTAATAAATCTCCTTACTGCACACATTCATTTTCCTGCATTTGGTCCAACATATAAAATATTACTTAAATGTGAATTCCTTAGATCCTATTTTCCCCAATTTCCTGCCATCTCTCCTGTTCTGTCATCGACTTGAGGGCGGCAGCAACAGCCAATCACAACGGGAGTTCCAGAAAGGAGCAGGGCCAATGGCATTTGTTGTCACAAAATCGCAGTGTCCCGCCCCCTTAGTGCCGAAAGTCAAAATGACTCAAGCGCGTGAAGAGTCCCAGCTCGCGCGCGCGTAGAGTAGCACTTACGCGTGTAGTCAATACTATGTGCGAGCAACTGCTTTGACTTGGGGGTTTGTTATTTCCCCTCGTAATTCTTGATTTACGTGCACAATCTTGGTTTTTGTGTTCAAGTTAGAGATTTGCGATCTCTACTATGGCTACAATTAGGCCTACTGTAGTTAAGAGGTCACATATTCATTGGCCCGCCGTGGAAGCCTATCCCTGATTGGTTGACTACTTTTGACAGCCTATAATGCCTGGAACACACAGGAGGACCTCTCGAGAGCAAGAGTACCAAAGGATTCGTGGACGCAAGGCATGCATTTTGAGTGCACACACGCTCACTGAGCGAGAGGAGAGAACATTCATAAGAGAGCAGCGTATAATTGAAAGCGCGCGTCCAGTTTTGTGCATGAGCAAAGGAAATCGGCGTGCGAGCGGAGAGATTCGCGCGCTCGTATTACAAGAATGCGCTCTCGCCTTGTAATAATGCACTCACGACATTTGTCATTAAAATAACGCCATACCTCTACAGGTTTACATTTTACGCGCGAGCGTTTTCAGTGTGCCTGCAACATAGTTTTGTCCAACTTCTAGCGCCATAATAGTTTTTATTAATAGTTTTTAATAGTTTTTTCTAAAATGTTGTTTTTTGGTTTCAATTTATATAACTTCTCATTGGTTCTCTGTTTTGTTACAGAATACCATGTGACTGCTAGTCAGACACACAATGAGAAAACTACATTTCTTTAATATTATTATCTGTGTTGAACTGAAGAAAGTAAGTCTTGGGGTGAGTAAATTATGAGAGGTGAACTGTTCCTTTAAATACATGCGATGAATACAGCTCATTCAGAAATTGGCATGGTAATGACATCACAACCTTGAACGTGTACGAACACACATATCTACACACACACCAGCAAATTGACAGAGGCTTTTTGCTCATTTCACATGCTGTAAGCCAATCAGAACAAAGGTCATTTAAATACAAAGCAGAAAAATAAAGGGATTGGACAAAAGGCAGATAGTAAGAAAGGAAAAGTAAATTATGCCTGTTTTAATACAAAAAAACCTTGATTTAAGGTATAAGTGAACTTCAGAGGAAAAATGCATCGCTACAAAGTCTACAAAAATGTACTAAAACCTTATATACAAAAACTACACTCACTGATGGGGCTCATAAAATGCAAGTTTGGATCCCACTTGACTTCACTCTAATAACTAGCTGTCCTGTCTCCACTGTCTCTGATCGTAAAAAATGGCAGAAAAATACCCAGTAAAAGATTAATTCAGAGCTGGTCTGTTTCCAAATCACATTAACTGTCAGGCAGCTAATAAGGCGTTACATTACTGCAACATCTCTGATCAAATGACGACACCGACGTCCCAAAGGAATTTTCTAAAAATATCAGCCATCAATCGGCAGCTCAGAGCCAAATGCAGTTAAATGAGAGAAATGACTGTATGTCATCCAGACATCACCTGAGGCAGAACAGGTCAGCTGAACAGAATGATCTCTTTGTTTCAGGTGTGTGTGTGTGTGTGTGCTGAGAACCTTATCTCAACCGCCACACAACTCGCCTTCATCTCCCAGCATGCAACGCTCTGAACAGCGCCGTTCTACCTCCAGACAGGTAATGCCTTTCATCTTCAAAACACCAGCCACCCCCACACACAAACACACAGTAATATAATCAATGAAGCCCTGTTGAATGTCTCCATTTGCTTTTGTGGACGTTTCCACGCTGCTGTGGTTTGTTTACGAATACATTGCAGATTTTATCTTTTCCGTTTGATGTTGAATTTATTTTACCATGTTTTGAATGCAGGGCTAAACGTCAGTGAAAGTAAACAACTGCAGGGAACTTCTTGATCAAAAAGACGTTTATGGAAATAAACAAAGTTCTTTACATCAATCTTTATATTTCAAAGCTATACAGCTGCCGAAAAAATTATGAGATCATTTCAAAATTGTTTTCAGTTTTTCTGAATTTACCGTTTATGGGTATGTGTTTAGGTAAAATGATCAGTTTTGTCATATTTCATAAACTACTAATATTTCTCCCAAATTTTAAATAAAAATATTTTTCCATTTGCATTTATTTGCGGAAACCGGTTGTAAGCAACACAAAAGTAATATTTGTACTTAATATTTGAATTATTATTAATTAAAATTATTTTTTATGTGATAACGTGGATTTTTATCAGTTTTTTTGTTTCTTGTCATGCTGTCAGTCTTTCACATTGCTGTTGGATGACTTTATGTCGATCCAGAGGTTTGATGTTGTTGAAATTCTACAGACACTGGACTGGAATGACCACAATGCATCTAGAACGGCTGATTAAATTAAAATTTGGAATGGTCCATTAATTTATATATATATATAATTTTTTTTAATACCGTATATACAGTATACCTTTTAATGCTTGAATTTGGTTAACTTGAAGTAAATCATATAAATCATGTTACGTTAATTTTTACAGTTCTTATTCAGTTGTTAATTTATTTTTATTGGTAATAGTCATAAATCTATCGGTGCTCGATTGCTTGAGTCCATGGGCTCTAAAGACCTCTAAAGACGGGAACAGGCAGACCATAACAATCAGCATGTACTGTTTTATCCTCCAGCATATATCAAAAAAGTCAAAAAAAGGTTCATGTTCTTTACATTATATAAAAGTAAGAAAGAAATGGTTGTTAATAAGCTCTAGCTATATACTGTATAGTTCTTTAGGGAACCAAAAATGGTTCTTCTATTGCACCTTCATAAAGACTATTTGTAAGACCTTTTTTGTAGTTGAAAAAAGAGTTTATAAAAAACAAAAAGGTTCCTTGGGGAACCAAAAACGGTTCTTCAATCGCACTGGTGTGAAGAATCCTGTCAAGCACCCTTATTTTTAAAATGTGTAAAAAGGATTAAATTAGAATCAAGAACCCAACCGCTTAGTGTGTGAATCTGATTTTAAAGAAAATATCATCACCTCTCCGGGTTGTATCCCTCTAGCTCTTCCAGAAAGATATTACTATTGGAGTACGGCGTCTCTGAGCTGGGAGTAATAAGGAACTTGAGAACTGTTCCTCTTGTGGATCCCAGGAACACCACAGTCCGGTTCCGGTGGGGGCCAGCCTCAGTGTCCACCACCATAGTGTTTAACTGGTACCTTAAAAGTGAGGCGAAATAAAGTAAGAAACACTTATTACTTAATAACAGCACTATCACAATGGTACCATTCATTACAATAATGACAATTCTTTCTAAGCCACATGTCTGCGTATATCTTACAATGACTTTGATTGTGGCTTATCCAATCAGATTGAACATATTCATCTTAAACAATGTTCACTGCATATTATTTTTAATACAGCCTAATGAAAAATTATAAGAAGATGTGACAGATTAGAGATGTACTGGATCTGTGTTAAGACATAAGAAGATTAAGTTCTCTTATCACTTCAGAGAAATAAAAGGGCTCATTCGTATTAAAGCAAGCAGACACAAAAGAGCGTCTCCAATATCATTAACTGCTTCCATAAACTTTTCTTTTCATTTTCACGTCGTTGCAAGACAAAAAAGTCTGACTATTATTTTTAAGACATTGTTTATTTGAGATTACTACAGTATATGGCTGAAATGTTTTTCCTATGTCTGGAGTGATGCTCTCCTTTGCGACAGTTTACCTGTGGTTATCTGGAAGGGCCATTGTGGCCATTTTAATCTAAATTTAAAAAGCGAAGCGATTTATAGCATACAACTTGTGCACAATGACTCACCGGGTCTAAAGGCCTCAGGCAATTTGGTCTCAAGTCTGACTATTATTTTTAAGACATTGTTTATTTGAGATTACTACAGTATATGGCTGAAATGTTTTTCCTATGTCTGGAGTGATGCTCTCCTTTGCGACAGTTTACCTGTGGTTATCTGGAAGGGCCATTGTGGCCATTTTAATCTAAATTTAAAAAGCGAAGCGATTTATAGCATACAACTTGTGCACAATGACTCACCGGGTCTAAAGGCCTCAGGCAATTTGGTCTCAACAGAAACACTTCTGGGGTTCAGATTTATGTTCTAACTAAGGTTTTCCCACTAACCTTGAGAGACTTTGGAGAAAGACTGTAACAGCGCAGAACTGAAATGCTCACGGACTGATGCCCATTGAGTATAAGTGCTAACATTAGCCGTAACACAGCAAAGCTGAGGCTGTGACTCTAGATTTCTCACCCAATTTCCATCCTATTAGATAGACTTTGAGAAATACGCTTTTGCTTTTTAGAGACACTTCTTAACTTAAAGGTCCAGTGTGTAATTTTTTGGAGGATCGATTGACAAAAGAACTAAACTATGTGAACTACGGCTCTTTGATCAGTAGGAAATACTGCTCGATCTAAAATCACTACAAGATCGTTTATTACGTGCATTTGAAAAAGCAACACTTGTCAAACATCATCATTATAAATATGCTTTATTATCATTAAAATTCCTGAAAAGGTTTGAAGAACAGCGATAGAATATGACCATTGGCATTTCCTGGAACTACAGGTGCATCCCAAATCGCGCACTTATGTACTATTCTACGCAATTTTGTAGTATAAATAGTGTGAGTAGTGTGTTCACATTGAAAATTCTCAAAAAACGAAGTGCACTTTAAGTACCCGGATGATGCACTTTTTCAACCGAAAATATGAAGTGTGGAACTGTGGACACTTCACATACTCAACGGTCGCAGTTTCGCTTACGTAGCGGAAGGGAGGCGGGGCTATCAGATGCTGCTCGAGCAAAACTCTCCTGCAGAGTGATAACGCTTCAATCTGATGACGAAGTATTGCTGGGCAAAACACATGAAAACTACATTAAATGCACAATGCACAAATTGATTTTTATTCACACACATTTGCCGTGTGATTGACGTGATTGGCGCTCGTCTGGGAAACCGAAATACTACAGATTAGTATAAAACGGTTTAGTATTCCATTTGGGACGATACTACCCTTCTAAAATACAAACACTACATGGTTGAGTGCATAGTGCATAGTTTAAGGGCATAGTATGTCATTTGGGACACAGCTTACAACGATTGTGTAAATCGTTCTTCTTATTTGTCCCATATTCTGAGTTTCTGTGTGAGAGTGCCCTCTGGCTTTCAGATGTGGCAGCATTTTAACCGTAATTCATTGAGAAACTGAGCATAAAATTACACAATATATCGCCCCAGTCCTAGCAAGTACATTATCTCCTTTGGCAAAGAAGCAAAAACGTGAAGACATCTTAGTTCTGTGAGAGCCGGCGTAGTGCTTTGAAAGGAAGGGGTGGAGTGAACTGGAATCCCCTGGTTGGGCCTGGGTTCTCCTGAGGTTTTTTTTCTCGATTAGAGTTTTGGGTTCCTCGCCACCGTTTGCATACTGTTTTTGCACTATCTGCCTGACCGGGGGGGCTGCTTTAGAATTTTAAAGTTTTACTTAATTAATATTGCATATAGGAATTTATAGTCTGTTATATTTGACCTGTGCTTCTCTCTCCTTTATCCTAAATGTGTGCTCTCACTGAGCGTGTTTGTGTGCGTACTTGTCTGTGTACGTACGTGTGTGTGTGTGTTGTGTGTGTGTGCGTGCGCATCCGTGTGTGTGTGTGTGTGTGTGTGTGTCTCTATGTCTATGTGTGTTAGTACGTGTGCATATTGTGTGTGTGGAGTGTTTTGTATGTGGGTATGTCTGTCTTCTGTGTTTTCAACCTTTTCTTGTTTCTGCAGGTACAACTTTAATTATTTTGCTTATAGTCAATATGTCTCATGTACAGCTGCTTTGTAACAATGAAAATTGTAAAAGCGCTATATAAATAAAGTTGAGTTGAGAGTTGAGTTGGAGTGAGCCATTGGTTGAAATTCGCAACCTCACCACTAGATGCTGCTAAATTTCAAACACAGGACCTTTAAGCATCTTGGGGTTTATCGCTGTTTTGCCGTATGACTTGTCTTTCCTCAGCAGGTCTATGCATCCTACCTGACCATTGTCTTGACTATCCAAGGTCTATGTCCCAGCAAAGGAACTGCTTCGTCCATAAGAGGATGAGTCTTAATGAAATTCAGCACTTCATCGGGTAGGGTGTTAGAAGTGCTGAATCTTGAACCCTGGACAGCACAGCCTCCAGGCCTAAGAATATAAAAAACAATTTTGAAATGGCTCACACATGCATTTTAAGCCAGAGGAAACACAACACTCATCCCCCAAATAAGTTTTAAAGCTAGGAGCAAAGCTTTGAGATTGCTTTAGAGTTTGAGCCCGTGGCTAGAGGAGAACAGGGTAAAGGGTGAGTGTACTCCCTACACGTCTGGCTTCACGTCTCACCCAGCTCTCCAGCAGGACCCATGGGGCCCACACTTAAGCCCCATCCACCGATTATTTTTAGATGAAATGATGGATCTGTAGGCCTGTACTGGCATGAGTTCTGGACATTAGCTTCAGGCAATGAAAAAGTAAAGTCACCAGCAAACAAAAGCAACATCAACTTCACAAGACAGACAAACATATCACATAAAAGAACACAATAAAATAGATAACAAATAAAATATGCATTATATAACATAACACATAAATTAAAACAACATAACGCATAAAATAACAACACAACAATAAACAACATAACACATAAACACAAACAATGCAACAAAGCACAATGAAACATAACATAACATAGTTTCATACCTGGGTTTAGGTACAAGTTCATCAGGTACTGGTGTCCATATGGATTCTGGTGATTTCTGCTCTTTGAATCTCCCCTCAAACACTCGTGCCAACTGCTGCATGTCAAACGCACACACCGCCGAGCCGGGGATGCTGGGTAAAGTCACAGAGTAACAACAGGGTCAAGACACGTCACTGATCCAATCCACACCTCAAACCAGAAGACAGACACACAACCAGACATATTCACATGACACACACACACACTGTCACAACAGCCCCAGGTCACCGCAATGTGTCCCAGCAGAGCTATTGACAAAGAAATCGACCAGTCGGTTTCAACAGCATCTTATTACAATGTTTCAATAGACATTCACGCTGGATTCATAAAAACATAAGCTTAAGTTCTTAAGTTATAGTTGATGAAAGCACAAGCAGTTCCAATAAATACAACTGGTAGCTCATATCCTTAAATCTGCACTTGGATGCTCTCCTATTCTGTATCACTTCAGTATAGTAACAAGCCGTGATGACATGATGGTAATATCATTTAAAATAATTTTAGGTATGAATTCATCTTGAGTAGTATGAAAAAGATAAACAGGACAAAATATTGCACACACAAACAACTCAATAGTGTTTGTCTAACTCAGTGTTTCCCAAACTTTTAAAAATAATGTCTCCAAACCCTTACATGCCTTATTTTCTACCTCTCTCAGGACTCACATACATAAAATATCAATACACAATGTATATTAGTTCAATCTGGCTGTAACAAAGTTCAATGTAGGTTAGGAAGGAGGCGGGAACCGGCAAACATTTAAACAATAAACTTTAATCAAAATAAATAAACAATAATCCAGCAAATAAAAGGCCAGCAGCCACCTCACGGTCGACTGCCGGCCACACGAACATAAACAAACTCCACTTAACTTCCGGGCCCGGGTCCTCTCTCTCGATGGTCCGGTCGCTCGTCCTCTTATCCTCCAGAGCTCCCCCGTGAGGCATGCGGGGACCGGCGGTCGCACAGCTGACACTCGTTGCCACTTAAGCCGCCGGCCCTGCCTTACCCGCCCCACGGCTCTCGCCCCGCCTTCCTCGCTACACTGGCATATTGTAAAATTGCTTTAGACATCTTTAATCGGATGCATGCACCTTGTTTGGTTGTAATATGTAATAAAGCTCAATAAAACGGAAAAACGGCAGGAACCGGCGAACATTCAAAACATTTAATCAAAAATAAATACACCAAAAATACAAAAGTAACAAGCCGGCAGCCCCTCGCTGACGACTGCCGGCAACACAAACACAAACATAAACAAAACTTAACTAATGTCTGGGTGCGGTCCTCTCTCGCCGTATGCTACTGCCGCTCGGCCTTTTATGCTTCCGATCTCCTCCGTGGGAGATACGAGGCTGGTTGCGCCCAGCTGACGCTCATTATCAATCGCATCACCGGCCTCGCTTGATCCTCCCACGGCTCTCGTCACGCCTCCCTCGTCACATAATATAATATGTATAATAATATGTTTATATTTCATTTACTAATTATTAACTTAGTATATAAATATTGTAGCAGGGTGGAAGGATAACTCGACAATGAGAGCTCAGTAAACAACAGTGGTGTAAAGTATTGGAGTAAATGTACTTAGTTACTTTACTTAAGTATCTTTTTGGCTACTTTGTAGTTGTACTGAGTATTAAAGATATTAGCAACTTTTACTCTCTACTTAACTACATTTTTGAACAAGTATATGTACTCTTTACTCCACTACATTTGTAATGACTAATGCAATTACACATTACATTTTGCATG